>NC_084756.1:14542898-14587898 GCF_033978785.1 Entelurus aequoreus
ATGGATAGGTCATAAGTGTGTGTATGGCTAGGTCATAAGTGTGTGTATGGATAGGTCATAAGTGTGTGTATGGCTAGGTCATAAGTGTGTGTATGGATAGGTGATGAGAGCACAGAGTGGGTGTTGTTGAAGTTGGAGAAAGCAACCAAAGAGGAGGATGAAAGGCGTCTAGTCACATGACCTGATGTTCCAGTGCCACGTCCTCCACATGTGATTGACCTTCAACAAGACAAGCAAACGGGGGGGCGGGTCACAGGGTTCACTCGCCGCTGTGACACTCTTGCATAATCAGGCCAGGGGGCTGCTGGGTAATAAATGAATGTTGTGGGAAAAGGAGCACTCGTGTTTGTGAACACACCCAGCCCGTTTAGTGTTGCCACCATGTCAACTTTGGTTGACCCTCCCACGCCCTTCCTACCTTCCTTCCTTCCTTCCTTCCTTCCTTCCTTCCTTCCTTCCTTCCCTGCGAGTGTTGGCCTCCTGAAAAGCAGCCTTCACTGGCTTTGTTTGTCCCTAAGCTCAGCACTCGCTGGCCTGCTCGCTGGCTGGCCTGCTCGCTGGCTGGCCTGCTCGCCTGCTGGCCTCCCACTTGCTGCCTGCCAACTGTCTCCCTGACAAGCAGAAGACTGGAAAGAAGCACAACTCTTCTAACTTCAGACCCTCGGGGATTCTTCCACGGCGGACCAGGAGGAGGAACTTGCTCTCCATCCTTTTCAAATACACGCTAGCGACTGTCACTTGAAATTAAAATATATATAATGTATAATATATATATAATATTTTTAATCGTCGTTGTCTCAACCAAGCACAACAACATAAAGATGGGAGCCACTTTTATAAAAGGAAACTTGCATTCATATATATATATATATATATATATATATATATATATATATATATATATATATATATATATATATATATATATATATATATATATATATATATATATATATATATATATATATATATATATATATATACATGCATACATACATAGATATGCATATGCACATATATGTATATGTACATATATAAACATATACATACATATGTATACATACATATATAAATATATATATATATATGTATACATACACATAAGTATATATATATATATATATATATATATATATATATATATATATATAAAATCATATGCATTTATACAGATACATATTAATGTATATATAGATATATACATATATATGCATACATATGTATATGTATATATACATATACTGTATGTATATACGCATGTATACATATACACATATACATTTATACATGTATACATATACACATATATACATAAATACATATACACAAATACGTATATGTATATATACATATATATGTATATACACATATATGTATATACACATATATACATATATATAATCATATGCATTTATACAGACACATATTAATGTATATATAGACATATTCATATATAAGCATACATATGTATATGTATATATGTATATGTATATACACATGTATACATATACACATATACATTTATACATATATACACATACACATATATACATAAATACATATACACAAATATGTGTATGTATATATACATATATATGTATATACACATATATACATATATACACATATATACATATACACATACATACATATATACACATGCGTAAATGTACTGTATATATACATATATATGTATATACACATATATACATACATATACATACACATATTCACATACATATATATACATACACATACATATATATACATATACATATATATATATATATATATATATATATATATATATATATATATATATATATATATATATATATATATATATATATATATATATATACATATATATGCATACATAAGTATATGTATATATACATATTTGTATATACACATGTATACATATACACATATATATATATATATATATATATATATATATATATATATATATATATATATATATATATATATATATATATATATATATATATATATATATATATATATATATATATATATATATATATACACATATATGTATATACACATATATACATATATACACATATATACATAAATACATATACACAAATACGTAAATGTATATATACATATATATGTATATATATATATATATATATATATATATATATATATATATATATATATACATATATACACATATATGTATATACACATATATACATATACACATACATACATATATACACATGCGTATATGTACTGTATATATACATATATACACATATATACATATATATACATACACATACACATGCACATACATATATATACATACACATGCACATACATATATATACATATATATATATGTATATTTATATATATATATATACACACAGTATATTTATGCACAGTATCTACTTGGAGAGTTTTGATCAAGTTTTGTAACAAAGCTTCCACTTGTGGTTTTCTACTGTTATTGCTGCAGGTGTAGAACATTAAGTCCGTCACTTAAAAAGGTCCCACGGGAAACAATGACTTGTTCGGGGAAAGAACATTCTTACTTTGTTGCCCGGTCTTTGTTAAAAGTCGCTATTTTGTTTGGACGTTTTTTCAGGGTTGAATGTGCGGTCTTCTTCCTCGACTCACCCCCTGCTGGGCAATATTTCTCAATAGTGTCAACTTTCTTGTCGGATGTGCTTATCTTTTCTTTTTGCTTTCATGTGCTTAACAGGCCAGAGACTGCTCAACAACTTCCAGATTACTATTCATTTTGCATTTTATTTGCCTGCCTTGCACTGGAATATTGGCTATTACTCACATCTATTTACTTTTGCAGACGTATCCAGCGTGAGTGTGTGTGTGTGTGTGTGTGTGTGTGTGTGTGTGTGTGTGTGTGTGTGTGTGTGTGTGTGTGTGTGTGTGTGTGTGTGTGTGTGTGTGTGTGTGTGTGTGTGTGTGTGTGTGTTTTGACTGACACCCTCCGGGCGTGTTGCTCCCCTCGACCTTTAACACAAGCGCCTACTATAAATCTGGCAGTGTGACGGCCCAACTGAGGCGTCCCGGCTGGCCCCTGACCGGCTCTTTTTATCCTGCTGGCCACTCTGTGACGGATGAAGGTGAAGTGGGCCGATGTGACCGTTCAAACCCTTCTCCTGGGGCGAGGTCCACGCCCTTTATTGCGGGTGATAGTCCACCGCCAAGCTGTCGTCACTGCAGAGAGATAGCGTTGGGCAAGATACTTGCTAACTTACAAGTTATTCCAAAATGACAGAAGCAGCTTAAAGGGGAACTGTACTTTTAATTGTTCACAATCATTATGAGAGACAAGAACACATATTTGTATTTCAAGTTGATTAAAACACTTTGAAAATCTCTATCAACATTTTATATACACACTGCAAGTATATATATCATGTAGTAACAGACACCTTCAAAACAATATGTAATATGTACAATATACACACTGCAAGTATATATATAATGTAATAACAGACACCTTCATAACAATATGTAATATGTACAATATACACACTGCAAGAATATATATATAATGTAGTAACAGACACCTTCATAACAATATGTAATATGTACAATATACACACTGCAAGTATATATATAATGTAATAACAGACACCTTCATAACAATATGTAATATGTACAATATACACACTGCAAGTATATATATAATGTAGTAACAGACACCTTCATAACAATATGTAATATGTACAATATACACACTGCAAGTATATATATCATGTAGTAACAGACACCTTCATAACAATATGTAATAAGTACAATATACACACTACAAGTATATATATCATGTAGTAACAGACACCTTCATAACAATATGTAATATGTACAATATACACACTGCAAGTATATATATAATGTAATAACAGACACCTTCATAACAATATGTAATATGTACAATATACACACTGCAAGTATATATATAATGTAGTAACAGACACCTTCATAACAATATGTAATATGTACAATATACACACTGCAAGTATATATATCATGTAGTAACAGACACCTTCATAACAATATGTAATATGTACAATATACACACTGCAAGTATATATATCATGTAGTAACAGACACCTTCATAACAATATGTAATAAGTACAATATACACACTGCAAGTGTATATATAATGTAGTAACAGACACCTTCATAACAATATGTAATAAGTACAATATACACACTGCAAGTATATATATAATGTAGTAACAGACACCTTCATAACAATATGTAATATGTACAATATACACACTGCAAGTATATATATAATGTAGTAACAGACACCTTCATAACAATATGTAATATGTACAATATACACACTGCAAGTATATATATATAATGTAGTAACAGACACCTTCATAACAATATGTAATATGTACAATATACACACTGCAAGTATATATATCATGTAGTAACAGACACCTTCATAACAATATGTAATATGTACAATATACACACTGCAAGTATATATATCATGTAGTAACAGACACCTTCATAACAATATGTAATAAGTACAATATACACACTGCAAGTGTATATATAATGTAGTAACAGACACCTTCATAACAATATGTAATAAGTACAATATACACACTGCAAGTATATATATATAATGTAGTAACAGACACCTTCATAACAATATGTAATATGTACAATATACACACTGCAAGTATATATATAATGTAGTAACAGACACCTTCATAACAATATGTAATATGTACAATATACACACTGCAAGTATATATATCATGTAGTAACAGACACCTTCATAACAATATGTAATATGTACAATATACACACTGCAAGTATATATATAATGTAGTAACAGACACCTTCATAACAATATGTAATATGTACAATATACACACTGCAAGTATATATATCATGTAGTAACAGACACCTTCATAACAATATGTAATATGTACAATATACACACTGCAAGTATATATATCATGTAGTAACAGACACCTTCATAACAATATGTAATATGTACAATATTTACCGTATTTTGGTCATTTTAATCATTGTTTGACTTATTGATTTCAGTTTACATAGCAGCACACTTCTGACTTCTGGCAACAAATGCGAGTGTTTTCTAATCACGGCAGACTTGGTAACAAACAACAAAGAAGACTATTTATGGATAAATGAGGATTCACAACCTTATCTTTTTGAAGATGAACATACTGAGGATGAAGTACTGCTTCTAGAAGCGAGCACGAAGGAAGAGTGAGACGTTGGAGCAGACAGAAGCCTAGAGAGTGAGGTGAAAGTGACTCCAAGCTGCAAAATGTGGAATATAAAGCCAAGCTATTTCAACATAAATGGAGTGGTTACCCAAATAAACCGGAAAAAAAACATCCCCGGCCAGCTGGACCAAACACACAAGTGTCCATGGAGTGAGTCACTATACTATTGATCATGATACACGTCATGTGTGTTATTACAACTACACTACATACACTGTCTGGCTAGCTGTGTACAAACAAAAGATGAAATAACGTCACTCTATGTGGTTCTCCACATCATTTATTGTGGCCCCTCACATCATTTATTGTGGCCCCTCATACCATTTAATGTGGTCTTCCACATCATTTGATGTAGTCCGCCACGTCATTTATAGTGGCCTATCATGTCATTCAATGTGGTCCGCCACATCATTAAAGTGGCACGCCACTTCATTCCACAAGGTCTTCCACATCATTTATTGTGGCCCCTCATATCATTTAACGTGGTATTCCACATCATTTGATGTAGTCCAGCACTTCATTTAAAGTGGCCTGCCATGTCATTCAATGTGGTCTGCCACACCATTAAAGTGGCACGCCAATTAATTCAACGAGGTCTTCCACATTACTTATAGTGGCCCCTCATATCATTTTATGTAGTCTGCCCCGTCATTTAATGTGGTCTTCCACACCATTTGATGTTGTCTCCACATAATTTTGAAGTGGTCTGCCACATCATTAAATGGCCCGCCACATCATTCTATGTGGTCCTCCACGTAATTTATTGTGGCCCCTCGTATCATTCAATGTGGAACTTACACATCATTTGATGAGATATTTCACATCATTTGATGTGGCCCACCACATCATTTAAAGTGCCCCGTCATGTCATTTAATGTGGTCTTCTCTATTATTTGAGGTGGTCTGCCGAATCATTTAGGGTGGCCCTCTGATTGCAGCCATAATTGCGATGTGGCCCTCAATGAAAACAAATTTGACATGTCAGTCTCAGGGAGTTCAAGTCCCACCATGACTTGAACTCCCATACAAAAATAGTTCTTATGTCAGTTTGGTGTTTTGTGGTCTGTGGAGAATGCCGGAGACTTGAAGGTTGATGCAGGACTGACTCAAAGTTCTAAAAATACGGACTGAGTCAGGGTTGCAAAAAGTGTGGTCAGCACATGTTTCCAGTGCGAAAGAGAGAGAAGTGAAATAACAAGTCAGTGTTCAAGACCACATGTCCAGCTTCCCGCCCTTTTAGAAGGACTCAAAAAGAGCAGGAAGGCGCCACATGTCCAGTCCTAAATCCGAGTGAAATGCCAAGTGTAAACACAGTGGACTCACAGCTGAGACAGCAATGCCTCTCCCCCTCCCTCAGCACAAGAAGAATCCTCTTCCTCCACCTGCACGAGGTCAGTCACCCTGGCGCTGAAGGCCTTCAGCGGGGGAAAAGCACTTTCCAAACCTTCTTTGATTTATTCAGCATTTGGCTAACCTTGCTCTGAACTTGCCCCGGGAGATTTCAAACCATTTCAGTCCTGCTCTCGCAGCGCATGTGAGCGACGTGCCTCCTGGACCCGCTCCTATCCCGACAGGCTTCGTCCCGGTTCGCTTTCGCAACAGCTCAGCCCGGGAATGAGAAACAGGCCCTGGAGGAAGGCTCTGCGAGGCCCCCTCGCCCGGTCGGGGTCACCGACTGATCGCAATGCGCATCCCCATGGAGAGGTGGGATCGGCTGCATGTGAGAGTGCAGGAGCTGGTCTTGGTTACAGATCTCCTTGGTGTAATTTACAGTGGGGATGGGGGTTGTTGGACCCTGCCATGTTTCCGCTTTCCTTCTGTATAAACAGCACCAAATGGGGGGAAATGAACCGTACAATTGTTCGGCTTCTGCGGTAGTAGCTCCAGTCGTAAACAAGCGCCTTAGGGTATTCTCGCAATGCTGGGAAAATAATATTACCTTGGACTACCAAGACTCACTTCTCCCGGGAATTGCTAGGGTCTGATGCCGCGGGACGCGGTGTGGATCCGCAAAGTTCTGGCAATATCGCACTTTTCTGGGTTGTGTGTAGCCTCCATTCATACATTTTCTTCAGGTCCAAGTTGTCTGAACCGGGTCTCACTCGATTAGCCAGTCCTTTCCTACACTTTGTCAGGGATGCATCAGGAAGATACCCGGACCACATGTCCAGGTCACCTCGATGTGTCTACATTTAGCGTGTTCTCCATGACAAAGGGGCTCACCCTTCAGAGGAAAACCATCTTCTGGGTTTTGTTGCAGACCTTGTGACCGTAGGTCAAGATTTAGTACACCCCTCACATTTCAGCAAGGCTTTTCCCATAGTAACAAACATGCTGCAGTAGACAGTTTACAGCCTGTATGGTATAGTTTCAGGGCCGTGATCCGCTACTTTTCCCCCACGCTTAGAAGCCTGCGGAAAATGTTTTTACAAGCTGCCAATACAATTAATAAGGAATATTTAAAATGCTTAAAAAATATAATTAATTTAGCCTTGTCACATTAGACTAGGGCTATGTAACTAAATAATGAAGTGGCCCCAGTTTCAAGAGCCCAAGGGCGCAGGGACCGGACAAAGGTATATGGATGTTTCCTCAGAAAGTGCTTCCGCAGGTTCTAGTCCATCGAGACTTACTTAATTGCAAAGTAAAAACATCAACTTTCACACTGCACTGTCAATAAATGTGTTATTCTGCCCTCACTACTTGTTTCTAGCGTGTGCAGCTAGACAGATAGTTAACAGCATTGGCGTAGTTCGGCCTATTTGCCCCACCTAAATAATTTAGTGTGATATATATTTTTTTTTTTTACAAAAAAATGCAGAAAAATATATAAATAAATATATTCATACATATAAATACACAAGAATATGAGTTTAGATAAATATAATATAACCTGTCATTATTCACCATGATTATAAATCGTTTGTCAGCGCTTATTATCCAATCCAATCCATTCCATCAGTAACCCCCGCATTACTAGACTGAAATTCCAGTCCAAGTTTTCACTGTCACCTTAGCAAGGTCGATCCAGACCGCAGTCGCACGTCCTTCAGTGTTTACAGAAGTAAACCGGAAGTAAACATGCTCACTTCTAGTCGTCTCAGTAATGCCGCATTTGTGGCAATTTCAAGGATTTCCGTGCAAGCAAAGTCAACATTTTCTGAACCGCGGAGAAGATTATGAAAGAAGATGTCTCCCGAAGAGCGTGCTGGCGACCCGGGGTGGAACATGGATTGACGTGACCTCCCAAAACATCATTTGTGATGGTTTCTGCTAATGTCAATCAATCAATCAAGCAATATTTATTTATATAGCCCTAAATCACAAGTGTCTCAAAGGGCTGTGTCAACAATTTATTTTGTATCCATCTATTTCGGTGAATAATGACAATGCAATCACATCATAAAACTATTTGAATAATTCGTAATATGAAACTCATAATAATAATATCTATATTGACAGAAAAATAACGTAAATATTGTATGATAAGCGGAGGACAATACTACAGCTTTGCAGTATAGCTGTGCTACTTCAACTTCATCGATGTAGTTTAATAGCCTTGGTGTTATTTTAGACTCGTGTTCTGGGGGCTCTGCAGACTGGATGCACCGACAGACTCATAGTCAAAAAGGTGGAGTTCTATGGGTGTTTATGTTATCTTCACTTTTATCCTTTTCACCATAAACGGCAGGTTATTGTGATAGTCCATATCACCCGTCCATACTGGCCAGGTGTGGCCTGTGGGCCTTGAATTTGACACCTGTGGTCTAAATGCCCTAAATGACCATGACAGTAACAACAACAAACTAACAATATTGCTTTTCAAACAATTCCATGTCTTCAGTATTTGCTGTGTAAGTCATTTGTTCTATTTTATAAGGGAACTTCACTTTTTTTTGGGAATCGTTAAATCCTTATGAAAGACATGACGGTCCATCCATTTTTAATTTTGTTTTATTTTAAATATTAAATAAACGTAAATAAAAGTCTCCTTACAGCAAAGCCAATGGTAGCGTCACTATTGCACCCATACAATCTGATAACCATTCAAAAGGCTCCATTTAAATTTCAAGACTTGAATATTAACCAAGTATTAGTGATATTGTTATTATAAGTGCCAACGCAGACCAACTATTTATAGCGGTTTTGTTTACATGGAGTGTTATGCTGCTTCCTAGCTTCCCTGCTCCCTGTAAATTTATTGTAGATCATAAATCCAGCCTCTCACCTGGAAAGTAGATGGCTGAGAACATCATCCGACAAGTTGGTACACTTTGACAGCCTGGAACTGGAACTGGTCACACATTTAATGATGGCAAATTTTCCACAAGGCTAACAGGTTTCCATCCATCGGACGTGATGATCTCCTCTAGCTTAAATAATGGAGGTCTGGGATTGAACTACGCTGTGGTTGACTCACGGCCCATTTCAACTTTGGCCCTTGGAGGCAAGAGAGTTTGGTCACCCCTACTATAGACGAAGCATCAACCAGGCTGTCGATGTCACAACTCATACTTCCCTTACATACATTGAACATGACCTCCGTATAAAACCCCTCCCAACCTAGAGAGTAGAATTTGCCACTTTCCGACTGAAAACTATTGCCTCTGATTTGTGGGCGCTGATTATTATCCTGGTTACTTTGCACTTAACTGAAAGGCAAAAGGCAGAGATGAGATCCTAGGGCACCCAAAATCAGACACATTGTCACCGTATTTGATATTCATTAGATCTTAGTTCAGGTTTTGCTGCGGTCCTGACTGTAAATATTTAAACCTACACTCGGCCAGTAATGACCAAAGTGTGTTTTGGTGTCTGGAAAGCAGCACAAAACCATTTTATCGCACATTACTCTGCCTGATCTTCATGTCCGAGTCACAATCTCTTGGGCAACAAGCAGAAAGTGAAAGGATGATGCTCAAGCTGTATCAGGTCCGTCTCAGGCGGTGTGCACATCAATTTAATGTGTGACATTGACTCCCCCCAGCCCCTATAACATGGTATTTATTGCTATTGTGGTGCATGAAATGGAGTTGAGACTTGGAGGAAGAAAACCGCACCTAATAGATATTTGACCATGCAGCACAACAATGACAGGGTCCTGACCAACTCGTTCAATGTTCATGAAGTTTCAGGAGAATTTCACCCAATTCCTTTTGACGGCAGATGGATCCTTGTTTCATGTCTTTGACCAAACTCTCTGTCACAGAATCAAATTGGGCTTTGTCCTTAGAAACAAGTCTTGTTTTTCTTGACAAGTTAAGAAACACTTTATTCTGACCACTTGTATGCCTTTGCTAGACACTCCTACCCACTTCTACAAAAGTGGGCTGGCTCAAGGTGGAGGACAGAGTAAAACAACTAGCACTGAGCCTAGTCTATAAAATCCGCTACACCTCCCTGATACCGAAGTACATGTCAAAGTACTTCCTTAACGTAAATGACCGCCATAACCACAACACCAGGGGGAGCTCCACTAACCACGTTAAACCCAGATTCCGAACTAACAAAGGTCTTAACTCATTCTCTTTCTATGCCACATCAATGTGGAATGCACTCCCAACAGGTATAAAAGAAAGGGCATCTCTATCCTCCTTCAAAACCGCAATAAAAGTTCACCTCCAGGCAGCTACAACACTAAACTAACACCCTCCCCGGATTGCTAACAATCAAATGTAAACAATCAAATGCAGATACTTTTTCTTATGCCTTCTGATCTCTCTCTCTCTCTCTCTCTCTCTCTCTCTCTCTCTCTCTCTCTCTCTCTCTCTCTCTCTCTCTATGTCCACTACTTGATGTCCATATCCCCCCCCCCCCTCCACACCCCTGATTGTAAATAATGTAAATAATTCAATGTGATTATCTTGTGTAATGACTGTATTATGATGATAGTATATATGATAGTATATATCTGTATCATGAATCAATTTAAGTGGACCCCGACTTAAACAAGTTGAAAAACTTATTGGGGTGTTACCATTTAGTGGTCAATTGTACGGAATATGTACTTCACTGTGCAACCTACTAATAAAAGTCTCAATCAATCAATCAATCAATCAAAGATTACGGAGACTAGCTTTCAATGAATGCACCAGACACTTAAAAAACTGCGTGGCTTCAGTTTCATCACTGGTTGTGGCAACCTTGTCCACCATTGCACTTTATATGCAACAGCAAACTGTCCATCTTTGTCAGTCCAGAGATTTTCTCAATGGATGTTTTTTATTTATAAATCAGTTCTTGGTCTGGTTCCTCCTAATTGATGTTCTTTTATGTGTAGAGAGTCCAGACCCCACAGTTTGTGGTCACAGGACATACTTGGCATGTTTGGTCCTAGAGCCAACACAAGTCTTGGAAAAAGGTTTTAGATTTGCTGCTCCTTGGTCTTGGAATAACTTACAAAAGGATCTGAAGTTACCTGAACTCATCACTTTGGGGGAATGTCAGCCCAAGTTAAAGGATTGAGAAGAAGTTTCTATTGGGCAATGAACATGTTTTTATTGAATCATTTTATTTTTTTACCGATTGTGTCTAATATATTTGTTGTAAGTAATTTGTGCTTTTACCTATAGTGTGCGACTGCTCTGGTTTGTTGTTGTTGTTCTATGTATTGATGATACCTGATTCTGCTGCCCTCCTGGCCTGGTCACTCTTGTGAAAGAGATTTTAATCACAACTAGATGAGGCTATTCCTGAAGGAATTGCGTGTGAATGCTGAAGTTGAACTGAATTTTTTTTAGAATTGTTGAAGTAGAGCACACAATTACCAGACAGGCTGATCATTTTGAAGTTGGAACAGTTTGAATCAGAAGAAAAATGTGGGAGTTGTGGAACTTTGAAGAATGTCCCATTCATTTCAATGGGAATTTTCAAAACATTTGGACATTTCGGGAAAAGCGTGAATTTTTTGGAAAATGGTAAACAACTTGAATGGTCTGAATGTGTTCAAGTAGTTGGTGTTGGAATTTTTCAAATCGGTCGAGAAACGTTGAAGTAGTAACATGTTAAATTGAGAAATTATATTATGGGATTCCTGGAATTTCGGGAAAACTGGGAATTTTTCCAGTTAACAAAAACAACTTTGTTTTTTTCCTAATTAACAGGAATGTTTTGACGGTGAAACGGTTGAAATGCGGTGAAAAATGTGGAAGGAGTAGTCGCCAGAAAAAGGGTGGAAATAGGGCTTTGGAAAACCAGGTATTCTGGAAAATCCTGGAATTTTTTTGAACTTGGAAAAAAGATAGTTTAAATGTCCAGGATGGTGGAATGTGTTGAAGTTGGAATGGTTTGATTGGATTGAAAAATGTGGAAATGGTGGAAGTTTGAAAAATGTCCAATTCATTTTGAATGGGAAAAACGTCCCGGAAAACCTGGAATTCTGGGAAATCTGGGAATTTTTGGAATTTGTCAAGGGACAGCCCGCGACTCCCGAATAGGCTGAACAGTTTGAAGTTGAAATGGTTTGAATCGGGTGAAAAATGTGGAAGGTAGAGCGCAGCAAAATCTGGAGAAGAAGAAGTAGTTTAATAAATAGATGAATTTGTGTAGAAAAACATGTGTGAATGTTTTAGAGCATTCACACATGTTTTTTTTTAAGCTTGCTAATTAAACGAAAATAAACAGAAACCGCTAACACACCTGCTATCAATCTAAAAACAGCCATCTTGTTCTCCTACGTTGTCTTTTGCTATGTAAATAAGAAGGAAGTTTGTCTCGAGAACTGCATTTTATTATCTCCACGATCCGAATAGAAATGAAAGGAAGTTAAAAAACAGGAAACATAAAAATGGACAATTGTCACGCGTACATAATCCCTGACTCTCTTGGAAAAGGTGCCCAGAACCCCTCAGTCCAAATAAAGTTCCACCTTCAAGCACCTTGCAAATGCCCCGCTGTCTTTGTGATGTCACTTCCTGCACCTCCACATGTCCAACATGTCCTTGTGATGGCACTTCCTGCACCTCCACATGTCCAACATGTCTTTGTGATGTCACTTCCTGCACCTCCACATGTCCAACATGTCCTTGTGATGGCACTTCCTGCACCTCCACATGTCCAACATGTCTTTGTGATGGTACTTCCTGCACCTCCACATGTCCAACATGTCCTTGTGACGGCACTTGCTGCACCTCCACATGTCCAACATGTCCTTTTGATGGCACTTCCTGCACCTCCACATGTCCAACATGTCTTTGTGACGGCACTTCCTGCACCTCCACATGTCCAACATGTCCTTGTGATGGCACTTCCTGCACCTCCACATGTCCAACATGTCCTTTAGATGGTACTTCCTGCACCTCCACATGTCCAACATGTCCTTGTGATGTCACTTCCTGCACCTCCACATGTCCAACATGTCTTTGTGACGGCACTTCCTGCACCTCCACATGTCCTTTTGATGGCACTTCCTGCACCTCCACATGTCCAACATGTCCTTTAGATGGTACTTCCTGCACCTCCACATGTCCAACATGTCTTTGTGATGGCACTTCCTGCACCTCCACATGTCCAACATGTCCTTGTGATGGCACTTCCTGCACCTCCACATGTCTTTAGGTCCATATTGCCTTCATTAAGAGCTCGTTGTGGAGGCTCATGTCCGCCCTTTGAATGTGTTCATGCAGGTGTAACTCCCCGTAAACTTGTGTATTTCTTCAAGTGCAACTTGTGGCATGAAGCTGCAAGACAAAGAGCAGAGCTGGATCAGTAGAACATACCAGAAGAGACAAAAAGAGAAGCTCACCTTTTAAGAACGACCAGGGCGTGCATGGTCCAAGGCAGGTAGAGGAAGGCCACACCTGCTCGGACTGCATCCACCGTCTTCTGGGCAACCACTTCAGGCTTGAGGGGCGGAAACAGATGAGGGAATCTGAGCAGGGAAACCACACGGAGGACTTGAGTCGACACAACAACAAGCAGACAGTCGACAACAACAACTTGTTGTCTTTTAGTAGTAAGCAAACAAACAAAGACTCCTAATTAGTCTGCAGTAACATTTTGTGTCATTTAGTGTTATAACTTCACCTTTGTTTGTTTACAAGCCAAAATACGTCTATTCTCCCTCTTATGTCTCCACAGATTGTCTGCTTGTAAGTACACAGGGCGTATGCACAACAAATTAAAATACCGGTATTTTTCAGAAGTAATATAGTACTGTTTTTAATTCATTAGTATTGCAGTACTATGTTAGTACTGGTATACTGTACAAGCCTAAACCTTTAACATTGCAACGTGCATGTCAACATGGATGTACATGAGGGCTAACACTTTCTCTGCATAGTTTTTATAAACACATTTCATTAATAATCACTAAATTGGTCCAATGAGGGTTTAATTGGAAAGAAAGTATCAGGAAAGGTCAAATTTAATGCATATTAGGGTTGTACAGTATACCAGTATTAGTATAGTACCGCGATACTAATGAATCATATTCAGTACTATACCGCCTCTAAAAAGTACCGGTCCCCCACCCTCCGCCCTTGTCACATTGTGTCATCGTTAGTTCTACGAGCAGAGGAGCATGTTGGGCAGCGCACACACACAGAGTACTGACAAGCAGACACAGTGTGTAGACAGAAAAGGGAGAATGGATGCATTTTGGTGTAAAAAGTCAAGATAAAGGTGAAGTTATAACACTGAAGCAGCTAAAGTCCAGCCGCACTCTGCAGTGTTTTAGCTACTTCTAAATCACTAATCCTGGTCTCCATGGTGACAAATAAAGTAAGTTTCTTACAAGTAGCATTATCACTGCAGGACGAGGAATAGCTAAACATGCTTCACTACACACCGTAGGAGGATACAATAGCTCAGTGGTTCTCAACCTTTTTTCAGTGATGTACCCCCTGTGAAAATGTTTTTAATTCAAGTACCCCCTAATCAGAGCAAAGCATTTTTGGTTGAAAAAAAGAGATAAAGAAGTAAAATACAGCACTATGTCATCAGTTTCTGATTTATTAATTGTATAACAGTGCAAAATATTGCTCATTTGTAGTGGTCTTTCTTGAACTATTTGGAAAAAAAGATAGGTTTTTATTTATATTTATAAAGGATTTTTGAATTGTTGCTATTTTTAGAATATTAAAAAAAAATCTCACGTACCCCTTGGCATACCTTCAAGTACCCCCAGGGGTACGCGTACCCCCATTTGAGAACCACTGCAATAGATCACCGCCATCACAATGTAAACAAACGTCATGGGTGGATCTACACCTGACATCCACTGTGATGATACCAAGTACAGGAGCGTATCTAGTCAATACTACTATGATTACATTGATATTTTTTAGCATCACAACATCTTTTTTTGTTTAAAAAAAAAGGTATATTATGTTTATAAAGTCAGTAAATATGTCCCTGGACACATGAGGACTTTGAATATGACCAATGTATGATCCTGTAACTACTTGGTATCACATCCATACCCAAATGTGTGGTATCATCCAAAACTAATGTCAAGTATCAAAGAAGAGAAGAATAAGTGATTATTACATTTGAACAGAAGTGTAGATAGAACATGTTCAAAGAGAAAATAAGCAGATATTAACAGTAAAAGAACAAGTAGATTAATAATCAATTTTTACAGTTTGTCCCTCATAATGTGTACAAAATAATAGGTGTATAAATGACACAATATGTTACTGCATACTAATTAGGAGTCTTTGTTTGTTTACTTACTACTAAAAGACAAGTTGTCACTATTTTATTGAAGGACTAAATGACAATAATAAACATATGTTTGTTTGTTTACTTACTACTAAAAGACAAGTTGTCTAGTATGTTCAACATTTTATTTAAGGACAAACTTGCAATAATAAACATGATTTTTTTGTTAAAATAAAGCCAATAATTACCCATTTTTGTGGTCCCCTTTATTTAGAAAAGTATCGAAAAGTATCAAAATACATTTTGGTACCGGTACCAAAACATTGGTATGGGGACAGCACTAATGCATACCAAGTCTCCTAACTCTTCCTTTCTCAGCCTATGAACTTTTCAGGCCAAACTAGATAAGTTTGGATGAAAGTGTCTAACTAAGCAGGACAATTAAGTTGTCCTGCTGGTTTCCACCCAGAGACTGAATGCAGGCTTTAGGACTCAAAGAAGCGGTGACATGTTTTATTGACCCTCACTAAAGTGTACCGACGTCATTTAGCTTGAAGCGAATAAAGAATACGGAGCTATCTTAGAAGCCCATAGTCTCATCTAAAGCCGTCTGCAGATACCACCAGGACCAAGCCAGGTCAGAAACCGGGTCGGACGCGTGCCTGAGTTCCACACCTGACTCGCATGCCTTGGAACATTTGGGTGTTGGTGTGGAAGGGGAGGACGGTGGTGCAGCCCACGCCGGGACAGTCCAGCAGGCCCAGCGTCAAGCTCTCCATGAAGGCCAAGGAGGAGGCCTTGGAGGTGCAGTAGTCTATGGCCCCGGGGATGGGAGACTGGGCCAGGATGGAGTTGATGCAGACCACATGACCACGCTGAAGCTCCAGCATGCGGGGCAGGAAGGCCTTGGTGGTCTGTCACGGGTCAGGAAGGAAGCAGTCCATTAGTTCTACACCGTAACTCCACTTTAGTCTGCATAGTTCACTCTTAACACCTCCATTTATTACAACAATGCCGTCTGAAACATGCAACAAAACTAATAGTCTGCATGAAAGGTTGATCTTTCTTCTGAAACATGCAACAAAACTAATAGTCTGCATGAAAGGTTGATCTTTCTTCTGAAACATGCAACAAAACTAATAGTCTGCATGAAAGGTTGATCTTTCTTCTGAAACATGCAACAAAACTAATAGTCTGCATGAAAGGTTGATCTTTCTTCTGAAACATGCAACAAAACTAATAGTCTGCATGAAAGGTTGATCTTTCTTCTGAAACATGCAACAGAACTAATAATCTGCATGAAAGGTTGCTATTTCTTCTGAAACATGCAACAAAACTAATAGTCTGCATGAAAGGTTGATCTTTCTTCTGAAACATGCAACAAAACTAATAGTCTGCATGAAAGGTTGATCTTTCTTCTGAAACATGCAACAAAACTAATAGTCTGCATGAAAGGTTGATCTTTCTTCTGAAACATGCAACAAAACTAATAGTCTGCATGAACGGTTGATCTTTCTTCTGAAACATGCAACAAAACTAATAGTCTGCATGAAAGGTTGATCTTTCTTCTGAAACATGCAACAAAACTAATAGTCTGCATGAAAGGTTGCTATTTCTTCTGAAACATGCAACAAAACGAATAGTCTGCATGAAAGGTTGATCTTTCTTCTGAAACATGCAACAAAACTAATAGTCTGCATGAAAGGTTGATCTTTCTTCTGAAACATGCAACAAAACTAATAGTCTGCATGAAAGGTTGATCTTTCTTCTGAAACATGCAACAAAACTAATAGTCTGCATGAAAGGTTGATCTTTCTTCTGAAACATGCAACAAAACTAATAGTCTGCATGAAAGGTTGATCTTTCTTCTGAAACATGCTACAAAACTAATAGTCTGCATGAAAGGTTGATCTTTCTTCTGAAACATGCAACAAAACTAATAGTCTGCATGAAAGGTTGATCTTTCTTCTGAAACATGCAACAAAACTAATAGTCTGCATGAAAGGTTGATCTTTCTTCTGAAACATGCAACAAAACTAATAGTCTGCATGAAAGGTTGCTATTTCTTCTGAAACATGCAACAAAACTAATAGTCTGCATGAAAGGTTGATCTTTCTTCTGAAACATGCAACAAAACTAATAGTCTGCATGAAAGATTGATCTTTCTTCTGAAACATGCAACAAAACTAATAGTCTGCATGAAAGGTTGATCTTTCTTCTGAAATATGCAACAAAACTAATAGTCTGCATGAAAGGTTGATCTTTCTTCTGAAACATGCAACAAAACTAATAGTCTGCATGAAAGGTTGATCTTTCTTCTGAAACATGCAACAAAACTAATAGTCTGCATGAAATGTTGATCTTTCTTCTGAAACATGCAACAAAACTAATAGTCTGCATGAAAGGTTGCTATTTCTTCTGAAACATGCAACAAAACTAATAGTCTGCATGAAAGGTTGATCTTTCTTCTGAAACATGCAACAAAACTAATAGTCTGCATGAAAGGTTGCTATTTCTTCTGAAACATGCAACAAAACTAATAGTCTGCATGAAAGGTTGATCTTTCTTCTTAAACATGCAACAAAACTAATAGTCTGCATGAAAGGTTGATCTTTCTTCTGAAACATGCAACAAAACTAATAGTCTGCATGAAAGGTTGATCTTTCTTCTGAAACATGCAACAAAACTAATAGTCTGCATGATAGGTTGCTCTTTCTTCTGAAACATGCAACAAAAAAGAAGGTTGGTACCTCAACATAAGAATGCACTTTTTTTTTTAAATGTTGCTTATTGTTCACAATCATTATGAGAGACAAGAAGACAAACGCTTGTTTCATGATCAATATTAAAGTGAGTCACTCCATAGACACTTGTGCGTTTGGTCCAGCTAACTGGGGACGTTTTTACACTTTATTTGGGTAAGCACCCCATTTATGTCGAAATAGCTTGGCTTCAAATTCCACATTTTACAGTTTCGAGTCAAGCCAACCACACTCTCTCGGCTTCTGTCTACTCCAACGTCTCACTCTTCCTTTGTGTTTGCTTCTTCTAACCAGCAGTTCATCCTCAGTATTTTCAGCTTCAAAAAGATGAAGGAATCCTCATTTGTCCAACAATATTCATCTTTGTTGTTTGTTACCAAGTCTGCCATGATTAGAAAACACTCGCATTTGTTGTCGGAAGTCAGAAGAGCGCTGCTATGGAAACGGAAATCAATGTGCTGAAAAAAATCAGTCCCAGCAATCATTAAAATGGCCAAAATAGGGTAAATATTGTACATATTACATATTGTTATGAAGGTGTCTGTTACTACATGATATATATACTTTCAGTGTGTATATTGTACATATTACATATTGTTATGAAGGTGTCTGTTACTACATGATATATATACTTGCAGTGTGTATATTGTACATATTACATATTGTTATGAAGGTGTCTGTTACTACATGATATATATACTTGCAGTGTGTATATTGTACATATTACATATTGTTATGAAGGTGTCTGTTACTACATGATATATATACTTGCAGTGTGTATATTGTACATATTACATATTGTTATGAAGGTGTCTGTTACTACATGATATATATACTTGCAGTGTGTATATTGTACATATTACATATTGTTATGAAGGTGTCTGTTACTACATGATATATATACTTGCAGTGTGTCAATTGTACATATTACATATTGTTATGAAGGTGTCTGTTACTACATGATATATATACTTGCAGTGTGTATATTGTACATATTACATATTGTTATGAAGGTGTCTGTTACTACATGATATATATACTTGCAGTGTGTATATTGTACATATTATATATTGTTATGAAGGTGTCTGTTACTACATGATATATATACTTGCAGTGTGTATATTGTACATATTACATATTGTTATGAAGGTGTCTGTTACTACATGATATATATACTTGCAGTGTGTATATTGTACATATTACATATTGTTATGAAGGTGTCTGTTACTACATGATATATATACTTGCAGTGTGTATATTGTACATATTACATATTGTTATGAAGGTGTCTGTTACTACATGATATATATACTTGCAGTGTGTCAATTGTACATATTACATATTGTTATGAAGGTGTCTGTTACTACATGATATATATACTTGCAGTGTGTATATTGTACATATTACATATTGTTATGAAGGTGTCTGTTACTACATGATACATATACTTGCAGTGTGTATATTGTACATATTACATATTGTTATGAAGGTGTATGTTACTACATGATATATATACTTGCAGTGTGTATATTGTACATATTACATATTGTTATGAAGGTGTCTGTTACTACATTATATATATACTTGCAGTGTGTATATTGTACATATTACATATTGTTATGAAGGTGTCTGTTACTACATGATATATATACTTGCAGTGTGTATATTGTACATATTACATATTGTTATGAAGGTGTCTGTTACTACATGATATATATACTTGCAGTGTGTACATGAAACCTTGAAGGAGGGTTTAGACGTTGTTTTAGAAGCTTTGAAGGCTACAATGCTAACCCTCATTAGCCGCGTTTTGCAAGTATTTTTTTGATCATCTTTAAAAACTAAAACTTTTTTTTTTTAAAGTGTGTTTTTGTATCTCATGATTGTGATTGATAGGCAAAATTGCTATCCAACAATTCCAGTGTACTACTATTACTACGACTACGACTACGGCTATGACGACTATGACGACTACTACGACTACTACGACTACTACGACTACTACTACTATGACTACGACTACGACGACTACGACTACTACTACTATGACTACGACTACTACTACTATGACTACGACTACTACGACTACGACTACTACTACTATGACTACGACTACTACGACTATGACGACTACGACTACTATGACTACGACTACGACGACTACGACTACTACGACTACTTACGATTACTACGATTACTACTACTACTACTACTACTATGACTACGACTACGACTACGACGACTACGACGACGACTACTACGACTACTACGACTACTACTACTATGACTACGACTACGACGACTACGACTACTACTACTACTATGACTACGACTACGACTACTACGGCTACGACGACTACTACTACTACTACTATGACTACGACTACGACGACTACTACGACAACTACTACGACTACTACTACTACTATGACTACGACTACGACGACTACGACTACTACTACTACTACTACTACTACTACGACGACTACGACTAGTATGACTACGACTACTACTACTACTACTACTACTATGACTACGACTACGACGACTACGACTACTACGACTACTACTACTACTACTACTATGACTACGACTACGACGACTACGACGACTACGACTACTACTATGACTACGACTACTACGACTACGACGACTACGACTACTACTATGACTACGACTACTACGACTACGACGACTACTACTACTACTACTATGACTACGACTACGACGACGACGACTACTACTACAACTACTACGACTACTACGACTACTACTACTACTACGACTACGATGACGACTACTACGACTACTACTACTACTACTACTACTATGACTACGACTACGACTACTACGACTACGACGACTACTACTACTACTACTACTATGACTACGACTACGACGACTACGACTACTACGACTACTACGACTATGACTACGACTACTACGACTACTACTACTACTTTGACTACGACTACGACGACTACGACTACGACGACTACTACGACTATGACGACTACTACTACTACTACTACTACGACTACAACTACTACTACTACTAGGACTACTAGGACTACTACATAAATCTAGGTCATATAGAGTTTGAAGTAGAATGAATTTGCGTACAGCTTGTGACTTTTAACACTTGTAGAAGATGATGGCTTGTAAGTGGGCGTGGTCCAACACAATAATGGGAGGAGCTTACCCAAAAGTGTCCCATGGTGTTGATGTGCTGCGACTTGAGGAGGGCGTCGTCGTCGCTGTCCATCAGACTTTTACCGTGGACCACAGCTGCGTTGTTGACCAGGATGGTAACATCTCCCACCTGAACCCGGGAGACAACTTTGCTTCCATGAGATAATACTTTGCTGCTTCCATGAGATAATACTTTGCTGCTTCCATGAGATAATACTTTGCTGCTTCCATGAGATAATACTTTGCTGCTTCCATGAGATAATACTTTGCTGCTTCCATGAGATAATACTTTGCTGCTTCCATGAGATAATACTTTGCTGCTTCCATGAGATAATACTTTGCTGCTGCTTCCATGAGATAATACTTTGCTGCTGCTTCCATGAGATAATACTTTGCTGCTTCCATGAGATAATACTTTGCTGCTGCTTCCATGAGATAATACTTTGTTGCTTCCATGAGATAATACTTTGTTGCTTCCATGAGATAATACTTTGCTGCTTCCATGAGATAATACTTTGCTGCTTCCATGAGATAATACTTTGCTGCTTCCATGAGATAATACTTTGCTGCTTCCATGAGATAATACTTTGCTGCTTCCATGAGATAATACTTTGCTGCTGCTTCCATGAGATAATACTTTGCTGCTTCCATGAGATAATACTTTGCTTCTGCTTCCATGAGATAATACTTTGCTGCTTCCATGAGATAATACTTTGCTGCTTCCATGAGATAATACTTTGCTGCTTCCATGAGATAATACTTTGCTGCTTCCATGAGATAATACTTTGCTGCTTCCATGAGATAATACTCTGCTGCTTCCATGAGATAATACGTTGCTGCTTCCATGAGATAATACTTTGCTGCTTCCATGAGATAATACGTTGCTGCTTCCATGAGATAATACGTTGCTGCTTCCATGAGATAATACTTTGCTGCTTCCATGAGATAATACTTTGTTGCTTCCATGAGATAATACTTTGTTGCTTCCATGAGATAATACTTTGCTGCTTCCATGAGATAATACTTTGCTGCTTCCATGAGATAATACTTTGCTGCTTCCATGAGATAATACTTTGCTGCTTCCATGAGATAATACTTTGCTGCTTCCATGAGATAATACTTTGCTGCTGCTTCCATGAGATAATACTTTGCTGCTTCCATGAGATAATACTTTGCTGCTTCCATGAGATAATACTTTGCTGCTTCCATGAGATAATACGTTGCTGCTTCCATGAGATAATACTTTGCTGCTTCCATGAGATAATACTTTGCTGCTTCCATGAGATAATACTTTGTTGCTTCCATGAGATAATACTTTGCTGCTTCCATGAGATAATACTTTGCTGCTTCCATGAGATAATACTTTGCTGCTTCCATGAGATAATACTTTGCTGCTGCTTACATGAGATAATACTTTGCTGCTTCCATGAGATAATACTTTGCTGCTTCCATGAGATAATACTTTGCTGCTTCCATGAGATAATACTTTGCTGCTTCCATGAGATAATACTTTGCTGCTTCCATGAGATAATACTTTGCTGCTTCCATGAGATAATACTTTGCTGCTTCCATGAGATAATACTTTGCTGCTTCCATGAGATAATACTTTGTTGCTTCCATGAGATAATACTTTGCTGCTTCCATGAGATAATACTTTGCTGCTTCCATGAGATAATACTTTGTTGCTTCCATGAGATAATACTTTGATGCTTCCATGAGATAATACTTTGCTGCTTCCATGAGATAATACTTTGCTGCTTCCATGAGATAATACTTTGATGCTTCCATGAGATAATACTTTGCTGCTTCCATGAGATAATACTTTGCTGCTTCCATGAGATAATACTTTGCTGCTGCTTCCATGAGATAATACTTTGCTGCTTCCATGAGATAATACTTTGCTGCTTCCATGAGATAATACTTTGCTGCTTCCATGAGATAATACTTTGATGCTTCCATGAGATAATACTTTGCTGCTTCCATGAGATAATACTTTGCTGCTTCCATGAGATAATACTTTGATGCTTCCATGAGATAATACTTTGCTGCTTCCATGAGATAATACTTTGCTGCTTCCATGAGATAATACTTTGCTGCTGCTTACATGAGATAATACTTTGCTGCTTCCATGAGATAATACTTTGCTGCTTCCATGAGATAATACTTTGCTGCTTCCATGAGATAATACTTTGCTGCTTCCATGAGATAATACTTTGCTGCTTCCATGAGATAATACTTTGCTGCTTCCATGAGATAATACTTTGCTGCTTCCATGAGATAATACTTTGTTGCTTCCATGAGATAATACTTTGCTGCTTCCATGAGATAATACTTTGCTGCTTCCATGAGATAATACTTTGTTGCTTCCATGAGATAATACTTTGATGCTTCCACGAGATAATACTTTGCTGCTTCCATGAGATAATACTTTGTTGCTTCCATGAGATAATACTTTGTTGCTTCCATGAGATAATACTTTGCTGCTTCCATGAGATAATACTTTGCTGCTTCCATGAGATAATACTTTGCTGCTTCCATGAGATAATACTTTGCTGCTGCTTCCATGAGATAATACTTTGCTGCTTCCATGAGATAATACTTTGCTGCTGCTTCCATGAGATAATACTTTGCTGCTTCCATGAGATAATACTCAACATTTCAGTGCAAGTATAAATGTAAACACCAGATGTGAGACGCAGCAGCTCAGCTCAGCACCAGCGTGCACTTGGAGGCTAGGAAAGATGGCGGGGGTGGGGGGGAGAGGGGGGTAGAAAAGAATGTAGTACCTTTTCACGAACAAGCTTGGCTTGCTTGTAAACTTCCTCCCGATTGGCCACGTCACACAGGAAGTAGTAGCACTCCGTGCCCGAGTGGGAGATCTCTTCGCACGTCTCTTTGAGGGACTTCTCTGTGCGGCCCCACAAGATCACCTGACACAAACATCACCTCTTTGTTTACAACACCAAGCCAACAATCTCAGAAACATGCATACATATACACATACACATACATACATATACACATACACATACACACATATACATATACACATACACATACATACATATACACATACACATACACACACATACATATTCACATACACACACATACATATACACATATATACACATACACATATATACACATTTTTATACATACATACACACATACACATGTATACACATACATATACACATATATACACACATACATATACACGTACACACATATACATATATACATATACACATATATGCACATTCATACACATACATATACTGTACACACACATATACACACATACATACACACAAATATACACATATATATACACACTTATATACACATACATATACACATATATACACATACATATACACACATACACATATATATACATACATACATACATATACTCATATATACACATACACATACATATACACATACACATATATACACATATACATATACACATTTTTATACACATACATATACACATTTATACACATACATATACTGTACACACACATACATACACACAAATATACACATACATATACACACTTATATACACATACATATACACAAATACACATATATATATACATACATATACACATACACATATATACACATACATATACACATACAAATATATACACATATATATATACATACATATACACATACACATATATACACGTATACATATATACACATACATATAAACATTCATATACACATTTACACACATATATACACAATACATATACACACTTATATACACGTACATATACACATATATATACATACATATACACACATACACATATATATACATACATACATACATACATATACACATACACATACATATACACATACAAATATATACATATATATATATATATATATACATACATATACATATACACATACACATATATACACATATACATATATACAAATACACATATATACACATACATATAAACATTCATATACACATTTACACACATATATACACATACATACACATATTTATACACATACATATACACATTTATACACATACATATACTGTACACACACGTATACACACATACATACACACAAATATACACATATATATACACACTTATATACACATACATATACACATATATACACATACACATATATACACATACGTACATATACACGTATATACACATAAAAAGACGTTTATTAGAGCATCTCCATGCATCAAGAAGGAGCTTTTCTTGCCTGGCGTTTATTAAGGGTGCACAAAAAAATAAAAAAAATAAATTCACATTTAAATCACTATTCTTATTCATACCAATTCTAAATCGGTGCATAATTTAAAAAAAAACTATAAAACCATCCATCCATTTTCTACCGCTTCTCCTTTTGGGGTCTCTGGAGCCTAGCTCAGCTACAATCGGGTGGAAGGCGGGGTACACCCTGGACAAGTCGCCACCTCATCGCAGGGCCAAAACTATAAAACATTTTATTAATTTTTTTATAAGAATTTTTTAAAATGCGTTTATTAGGGCATACCATACGGAGCTGTTCTGATATGAAACCTGTTTTTCCAAAACAATCATTATATTTATTTATTTTATTTTATTTTTTCAACCAAAAAACTATTAAAATAAAATATTAAATCGAAAAAAAAAATTGTTTTAAAAACCATAAGTCTAATTTTTGGTGAAAAAAAACAGCATATTTAAAAAAAAAAAGTTAAGCCTTTTCGCCCAGGCCTAGCTGGACTCACGACACAGGAAGTGCACATATTCAACACTTCAGAATAAACTTCTGTTCAACGCCTAAACTGTTCAATTTCATTGGGCTAGACTTGGTAGTTTTGCATAATATTGCATGTAGATGTAGTAGTCACTAAGACCATGGAGTGCAATGCTTAGTCATAAACACTGCATGTCTTGCGCAATGTTTGTGTGCAGATAAGCCCAACATGGACAACATATTCAGGCACACAAATACTTGCAGTGAGATTAGAAGGCTGGTGTGTGTGTGTGTGTGTGTGTGTGTGTGTGTGTGTGTGTGTGTGTGTGTGTGTGTGTGTGTGTGTGTGTGTGTGTGTGTGTGTGTGTGCGGGTCGCTGCTGTGTGAATCAACCACACCCGGGACCCAACGACCAGCCGGAGCGGGGGCGGGGCGAGAGGCGGGGGGGGCAGTGATTGGGCAATTAGATCTGTCAGTCTCCGGGGTCGGGGAAAGGTCATGATATCATTTCTCCAAACACTAATTCTCAAAGCGATTACACAGCCTTTTTTTTGAGCAGATGAGTCCTGTCATTTCTGCTCAGGAAGTCTCCAAATGTGTGCAAAGTGCCGAGTGTTTCCTCCGGGACTCAGGATGCATCTGAAGGGAAGATGCGGAGGAAAGTAGGTGCGCACAAATAGCCATTCACATCCCAAACACCATTCTTATTCATAGACATTCATCAGTTAAAAAATAAATATACATACATAATATACATATACACACACATACACTACCGTTCAAAAGTTTGGGGTCACCCAAACAATTTTGTGGAATAGCCTTCATTTCTAAGAACAAGAATAGACTGTCGAGTTTCAGATAAAAGTTCTCTTTTTCTGGCCATTTTGAGCATTTAATTGAGCCCACAAATGTGATGCTCCAGAAAGTCAATCTGCTGAAAGGAAGGTCAGTTTTGTAGCTTCTGTAACGAGCTAAAGTGTTTTCAGATGTGTGAACATGATTGCACAAGGGTTTTCTAATCATCAATTAGCCTTCTGAGCCAATGAGCAAACACATTGTACCATTAGAACACTGGAGTGATAGTTGCTGGAAATGGGCCTCTATACACCTATGTAGATATTGCACCAAAAAGCAGACATTTGCAGCTAGAATAGTCATTTACCACATTAGCAATGTATAGAGTGTATTTCTTTCAAGTTAAGACTAGTTTAAAGTTATCTTCATTGAAAAATAAGGACATTTTAATGTGACCCCAAACTTTTGAACGGTAGTGTATATACACATACATTGGGACAAGCGGTAGAAAATGGATGGATACACACACACACACACACACACACACACACACACACACACACACACACACACACACACACACACACACACACACACACACACACACACACACACACACACACACACACACACACACACACACATTTTATATACGATTCAATTTTTAAAAATATGTTTATTTAGGCATCTCTTAGATTGAATATCCTTCTTCAAATCAAGACTGAAAACACACAATTCCTGACTGCTTATTCATTGGAATCATCTTTTCTTCTCTATCTTTGTTGTTGTTGTTTTTTTATGCAATTTTATTTTATTGTTTTGATTTTGTACGGTGTCCTTGAGTGCCCAGAAAGGCGCCTTATAAATCAAATGTATTATTATATTATTTGTATTTATCTCCATGCAACCTATAGGAGCTTCTCCAATACGAAACTGGTTTTCAAAAAAATTTCATTATATTTACATACTATTGGAAAAAAAAGAAGATTTTGGAACATCTCCACACATTTATTAAGGGTGCACAAAAAAAACACATAAATCAATTCACAACCGAATCGCGATTTTTAATTATACCGATTCTAAAATCTATTTGTGATTTTTAAAAATCCGTTGAAAAAAAGAAATCTATTTTAAAAAATATGTTTATTAGGGCATTTCCACACAACCAGAGAAGCTTTTCTGATAAGTAACCTGTTTTTTTTTAATCATTATATATAGATATTTAAAAAAATAACTTTTAGGTCATCTCCATGCATCCAGAAGGACTTCTAACCTGGCGTCTATTAAGGGTGCACAAAATAAAAAATAACACAATCGATTCACAGCCAAATCGCAATTTTATTCAGACCAATTCTAAATCGATTCCGAATATTTTCAAAAATCAATTTAAAAATGATAATTAGGGATGTCCGATAATATCGGCAGGCCGATATTATCGGCCGATAAATGGGTTAAAATGTAATATCGGAAATTATCGGTATCGTTTTTTTTATTATCGGTATGTTTTTTTTTTTTTTTTTTTTTTTTTTTTTTTATTAAATCAACATAAAAAGAACAAGATACACTTACAACTAATGCACCAACCCAAAAAACCTCCCTCCTCATTCACACAAAAGGGTTGTTTCTTTCTGTTATTAAAATTCTGCTTCCTACATTATATATCAATATATATCAATACAGTCTGCAAGGGATACAGTCCGTAAGCACACATGATTGTGCGTGCTGCTGCTCCACTAATAGTACTAACCTTTAACAGTTAATTTTACTCATTTTCACTAATTACTAGTTTCTATGTAACTGTTTTTATATGGTTGTACTTTCTTTTTTATTCAAGAAAATGTTTTTAATTTATTTATCTTATTTTATTTTATAATTTTTTTTTAAAGGTACCTTATCTTCACCATACCTGGTTGTCCAAATTAGGCATAATAATGTGTTAATTCCACGACTGTATGTATCGGTTGATATCGGTATCGGTAATTAAAGAGTTCGACAATATCGGAATATCGGATATCGGCAAAAAGCCATTATCGGACATCCCTAATAATAATAATACATCTTTTTTAATATATATGTTTTAATGAGAATTCATTTTAAAAAAGACGATTCAGGCCATATCCATAATTCTAGAAAAAGCTTTTTTAACTTGGCGTCTATTAGGAGTGAACAAAAAATGTATTCGAATCCAAATCCCGATTCTAAATCCATTCAAAATTTTCAAAAATGTATTTAAAAACTTTTTTTTCCTATTTTGTTTTTATGAGAATCAGGAAAACCGTCCGGCTGGAACTCTCTAATAACTAAAGTTCCTTGGGTGAATAATGTAAAGTCACTACACCGGTATGTTTTAGTGCTTTCATGGTGAGTTTACTGACAGATATAAGTAAGAACTTTACACTACTTGATAGGGATGTCCGATAATATCGGCCTGCCGATATTACCGGCCGATAAATGCGTTAAAATATAATATCGGAAATTATCGGTATCGGTTTTTTTATTATCTGTATCGTTTTTTATTTTATTTTATTAAATCAACATAAAAAACACAAGATACACTTACAATTAGTGCTCCCCCCATTTATTTCTGTTATTAATATTCTGGTTCCTACATTATATATCAATATATATCAATACAGTCTGCAAGGGATACAGTCCGTAAGCACACATGATTGTGCGTGCTGCTGGTCCACTAATAATACTAACCTTTAACAGTTAATTTTACTCATTTTCATTCATTACTAGTTTCTATGTAACTGTTTTTATATTGTTTTACTTTCTTTTTTATTCAAGAAAATGTTTTTAATTTATTTATCTTATTTTATTTTATCATTTTTAAAAAAAAGTACCTTATCTTCACCATACCTGGTTGTCCAAATTAGACATAATAATGTGTTAATTCCACGACTGTATATATCGGTTGATATCGGTATCGGTTGATATCGGTATCGGTAATTAAAGAGTTGGACAATGTCGGAATATTGGATATCGGCAAAAAGCCATTATCCCTACTACTTGATATTAGAAATGGCAACAGTGGAGGATGAATGTCACATAAGAAGAAGATAGAGGAAAAGAAGATTATCCACTACAACAGACGGCGCAATTTTTCAGGATTTATGCAGATCCCAAATAAAGATCAGCAGGTACCAGAAGGTAAGAAAAGTTGCTTTTGCATAATATTGTGAAACAAAACGCCAGATAATATGTCTTACCTTATACACACACCATAATAATACTCCTACGTTGAAGCACATCAAGCGGTGTGGCTTCATAGCTTACCAAAGTCCTACTAAAACATGTTGATACATTTTTGAGCGCCGTGTGTAATGTTCTATATTTTCAATGGAACATATAACATGTTGGTGTTGAGTCATATTGCCATCATATTGCAGTCTACACATACCTCTTATGTTTGACTGCCATCTACTGTCACACTTACTACACCATGTACCATATAAAATAGCTTCGAGGTGGGTAAGCTCAACCAAAATGATTCCTTACGTTAGGCGCACTGTCCGGTTTTGAGAGAAAAAAAAATATTTTAGGTGCGCCTTATAGTCCGGAAAATACGGTAAATATGAATTTACAGACAGGGCAAGTTGACTTATGTTTTTAAAATGATAAGCAAAATCAAGTAAATTGTCCTTCCATACAATACTGTATAGAAATGTGTTTTTATTATTAAAACTCAAAGATAAAGATTTCAAAATAAGAGTCTTCACATAAACGTGCATAAACGTGGAGAATTCCTAACAGGCAACGCCAAATCTATTCCTGGTGCACCGAAATTATCTAAATAAATTCATCAAGAGAACACACAGGTAGAAACATTCTCCTCAACTTCATTGATTTCAACTACACTTTAAATCACTTTCAGCAAATAAAAATTGAGCGTTTGGCGAGGATATAAGAGCTGATGGTTCCGAGGATATAAGAGCCGATGGTTCCGAGGATATAAGAGCTGATGGTTCCGAGGATATAAGAGCCGATGGTTCCGAGGATATAAGAGCCGATGGTTCCGAGGATATAAGAACCGATGGTTCCGAGGATATAAGAGCCGATGGTTCCGAGGATATAAGAGCCGATGGTTCCGAGGATATAAGAGCCGACGGTTCCGAGGATATAAGAGCCGACGGTTCCGAGGATATAAGAGCCGACGGTTCCGAGGATATAAGAGCCGACGGTTCCGAGGATATAAGAGCCGACGGTTCCGAGGATATAAGAGCCGACGGTTCCGAGGATATAAGAGCCGACGGTTCCGAGGATATAAGAGCCGACGGTTCCGAGGATATAAGAGCCGACGGTTCAGAGGATATAAGAGCCGACGGTTCCGAGGATATAAGAGCCGGTGGTTCCGAGGATATAAGAGCCGATGGTTCCGAGGATATAAGAGCCGATGGTTCCGAGGATATAAGAGCCGACGGTTCCGAGGATATAAGAGCCGACGGTTCCGAGGATATAAGAGCCGACGGTTCCGAGGATATAAGAGCCGACGGTTCCGAGGATATAAGAGCCGACGGTTCCGAGGATATAAGAGCCGACGGTTCCGAGGATATAAGAGCCGATGGTTCCGAGGATATAAGAGCTGATAGTTCCAAGTACAAACTGGACCTTTGCACAGAGCTCAAGGTTGTTTACCAAAAGACACGAGGGATGGTCCATGGTACAAAGTGGAAAGTGTGAGCGGGTGGAGAAGGTGGAGGTGACCACACTGAAAAGGTAAGCAAGCCTGCTGCTGCTCGAGCACTTTGAGGGCCAGCAAACATTGAAACAGGAGACCAGCAGCTGTCGGATCATCCATTCAGTTTTTTGTTTGCCAGGCTCTTTGAGATTAGCCGACTAATCAAGCAGTGAAAGCTCTTAATTGGATTGCAGTCTCGCAAACAAAGCTGAGCTCAAATAAAATAATTACATTTCAGCACTCTCAGCTGTTAAGAAGCACATTTGACTCGTTAAGGTTTATCAGTCTCAACACAGCAACACCCGCAGAGCAAACAAAGATTAGCCAAATTGAAAGGAAACAATAAGAAGTTTGAGTTAACCCCGCAGAGCCCAACTCTTCCTGGCAGAGATCTGATGATAAAATAGCAAATAAAAAGATTAGATTTTACAAAGAAAAAAGTACTAACTTGTGAAGTTCTCAGGTCATTTTACTTCAAACATCCTAAATGACAGTTTTCTTTATGGAGACTTTTAAGATGCAAATAGGTATTTTATTGTGAAAACAAGCATTATTCAACTTGCAATCCTCAAACGAAGCATCTTGGGGATGACGCAGAATCTTCAAACAAGATTTTCCAAACCAAAATATCTTATTAGAATATCAACAACATGGTTATTGTAAGAGTGAACACTGAGGAACTCTTTTTCTAGCATACTAACACATCGGCGTGCTACGGTATTAGCCGCAAAAGCTAACTACGGCAAGAGACAAGCTAGCTTGTACATCAGCACGAAACAGGTTTGAGTTAGTAACACACAACACTGTGATAGGACAGCAATCTGTACTGAGTGACAAACATCAACAATCATATTACAGTATCTGTCAAGTATTATTTCATCTTTTGTGTGTACGTTTCATGACGTACTGCGTGTATCATGATCAATATAACGTGTGAGTCACTCCATGGACAGTTGTCTGTTTGGTCCAGCTAGCCAGGGACGTTTTTTTCCAGATTATTTGGGTAATCACTCTATTTATGTCGAAATAGCATGGCTTCAATATCCACATTTTGCAGCTTCGAGTCACTTTCACCTCAATCTCTCGACTTCTGTCTGCTCCAACGTCTCACTCATCCTCCGTGCTGGCTTCTAGAAGCAGTAGTTCATCCTCAGTATATTCAGCTTCAAAAATATAAGGTTGTGAATCCTCATTTATCCAAAAATAGTCATCTTTGTTGTTTGTTACCAAGTGTGCCATGATTAGAATACATCCTAAACTACTTTTAAGATACAAAGAGGTATTTTATTGTGAAAACAAGCATTATTCAACTTGCAATCCTCAAAGGAAGCATCTTGGGGATGACTCAGAATCTTCAAACAAGATTTTCCAAACCAAAATATCTTCTTTGAATATCAACAACATGGTTATTGTAAGAGTGAACACTGAGGACATCTTTTTCTAGCGTACTAACACATCGGCGTGCTACGGTATTAGCCGCAAAAGCTAACTACGGCAAGGGACAAGCTAGCTTGTACATCAGCACGAAACAGGTTTGGGTTAGTAACACACAACACTGTGATAGGACAGCAATCTGTACTGAGTGACAAACATCAACAATCATATTACAGTATCTGTCAAGTATTATTACATCTTTTGTTTGTACGTTTCATGACATACTGCGTGTATCATGATCAATATAACGTGTGAGTCACTCCATGGACAGTTGTCTGTTTGGTCCAGCTAGCCAGGGACGTTTTTTTTCCAGATTATTTGGGTAATCACTCTATTTATGTCGAAATAGCATGGCTTCAATATCCACATTTTGCAGCTTCGAGTCACTTTCACCTCAATCTCTCGACTTCTGTCTGCTCCGACGTCTCACTCATCCTCCGTGCTGGCTTCTAGAAGCAGTAGTTCATCCTCAGTATATTCAGCTTCAAAAATATAAGGTTGTGAATCCTCATTTATCCAAAAATAGTAATATTTGTTGTTTGTTACCAAGTGTGCCATGATTAGAATACATCCTAAACTACTTTTAAGATACAATTAGGTATTTTACTGTGAAAACAAGCATTATCGAACTCGCAATCCTCAAACGAAGCATCTTCGGGATGATGCAGAATCTTCAAACAAGATTTCCTATGTAGGGGAAACCAAAATATCTCATTTGAATATCGTTAGGTATATATATATATATATGTATATATATATATATATACACACACAAACCCTGTTTCCATATGAGTTGGGAAATGGTGTTAGATGTAAATATAAACAGAATACAATGATTTGCAAATTCTTTTCAAGCCATATTCAGTTGAATATGCTACAAAGACAACATATTTCATGTTCAAACTCATAAACTTTATTTTTTCTTTGCAAATAATAATGAACTTAGAATTTCATGGCTGCAACACGTGCCAAAGTAGTTGTGAAAGGGCATGTTCACCACTGTGTTACATGGCCTTTCCTTTGAACAACACTCAGTAAAGGTTTGGGAAGTGAGGAGACACATTTTTGAAGTGGAATTATTTCCCATTCTTGCTTGATGTACAGCTTAAGTTGTTCAACAGTCTCCCTTCTCATATTTTAGCCTTCACACATTTTCAATGTCTGGACTACAGGCAGGCCAGTCTAGTACCTGCACTCTTTTACTATGAAGCCACGTTGATGTAACATGTGGCTTGGCATTGTCTTGCTGAAATAAGCAGGGGCGTCCATGGTAACGTTGCTTGGATGGCAACATATGTTGCTCCAAAAGCTGTTTGTACCTTTCAGCATTAATGGTGCCTTCACAGATGTGTAAGTTACCCATGTCTTGGCCACTAATACACCCCCATACCATCACACATGCTGCCTTTTACACTTTGCACCTAGAACATGTCTTGACCACTAATACACCCCCATACCATCACACATGCTGCCTTTTACACTTTGCGCCTAGAACAATCTGGATGGTTCTTTTCGTCTTTGGTCCGGAGGACACGACGTCCACAGTTTCCAAAAACAATTTGAAATGTGGACTCGTCAGACCACAGAACACTTTTCCACTTTGTATCAGTCCATCTTAGATGAGCTCAGGCCCAGCGAAGCCCACAGCGTTTCTGGGTGTTGTTGATAAACGGTTTTCGCCTTGCATAGGAGAGTTTTAACTTGCACTTACAGATGTAGCGACCAACTGTAGTTACTGACAGTGGGTTTCTGAAGTGTTCCATGTGGTGATATCCTTTACACACTGATGTGGCTTGTTGATGCAGTAGCGCCTGAGGGATGGAAGGTCACGGGCTTAGCTGCTTACCTGCAGTGATTTCTCCACATTCTCTGAACCCTTTGATGATATTACGGAGCGTAGATGGTGAAATCCCTCAATTCCTTGCAATAGCTGCTTGAGAAAGGTTGTTCTTAAACTGTTCAACAATTTGCTCAGGCATTTGTTGACAAAGTGGTGACCCTCGCCCCATCCTTGTTTGTGAATGACTGAGCATTTCATGGAATCTACTTTTATACCCAATCATGGCACCCACCTGTTCCCAATTAGCCTGTTCACCTGTGGGATGTTCCAAATAAGTCTTTGATGAGCATTCCTCAACTTTATCAGTATTTATTGCCACCTTTCACAACTTCTTTGGCACGTGTTGCTGCCATCAAATTATAAAGTTAATGATTATTTGCAACAATAAAAAATGTTTATGAGTTTGAACATGAAATATGTTGTCTTTGTAGCATATTCAACTGAATATGGCTTGAAAAGGATTTGCAAATCATTGTATTCCGTTTATATTTACATCTAACACCATTTCCCAACTCATATGGAAACGAGGTATATATATATATATATATATATATATATATATATATATATATATATATATATATATATATATATATATATATATATATATATTTAGCTTAAACAACATCCCTCCTGTCTGTGCCATCTCCTTCCCTCTGTACACATAACAGGTATACCATACGACTCTACCACAGACAAATCATAATAGAAACACACACACACACACACACACACACACACACACACACACACACACACACACACACACACACACACACACACACACACACACACACACACACACACACACACACACACACAAAATGATTTAGCCACAATAATACTTCCCTTCTACTCTTTCAGGTAGAAGCATGTGGGCGGGTCCAGGACTCCCCCCCCCCCCACCCCCCTTTTTTTCTAAGCTTAAAATTTCACACCCACCCCATTCAGGCTGAGGGTGTGGGGGGGTGTGGGTGGGTGGGGGGTAGAGAGGGGGCAGCAGGAGTTCAGGAGGCAGTCGCTGTCTAATTACTGCAGAGACAGCAAGGTCAGTTGCAGGGCAATACCCAGCTGGGAGTGGTGTGCTTCACACACACACACACACACACACACACACACACACACACACACACACACACACACACACACACACACACACACACACACACACACACACACACACACACACACACACACGCACACTTGTTGTCAGCACTGGCTTGGCTTCATCTTCCAGCCACGTGAAAAATGTCACTTTTTAAAGGGGAATTGCACTTTTTTTGGGGGGGAAATTTTGCCTATTGTTCACAATTCTTATAAGAGACAAGAAGACAAACGTTTGTTTTTTTTCCATTCTAAATAGCTGGTTCTTGGTGGCTAGCAATGCTAATGTTAGCAATCAATTCTACCTCTAAATCACTTTAAAAAATGCATTCAAAAACTGTCAACACTTCATTTATGTTGTGTAACATGTATAATCAAAAAATGTAACAACATTGTTATTGTAAGAGTGAACACCGAGGAACTATTTGTGTAGCGCATGCTACAGTATTAGCAGTAAAAGCTAACTACGGCAAGAGATGTGCTAGCTTCTACGTCAGCACAAAACACGTTTGAGTTTGTAAAACCACCAACCTGTACCGAGTGAAAAACATGCGTGTATCATGATCAATATAAAGTGTGACTCATTTGTCTGGTCCAGCTGGCCAGGGACATGTTTTCTAGTTTTTTTGGGTAAGCATTCCATTTATGTTGAAATAGCTTGCCTTCAAATTCCACATTTTGCAGCTTAGAGTCACTTTCACCTCACTCTCTCGGCTTCCATCTGCTCCGACGTCTCACTCTTCCTTCGGGCTGGCTTCTAGAAGCAGTAGTTCATCCTCAGTATGTTCAGCTTCAAAAAGATACGGTTGTGAATCCTCATTTGTCCATAAATAGTTGTATTTGTTGTTTGTTACCAAGTCTGTCATGATTAGAAAAGACACTCGCCCTTGATTCCGGAAGCAGGAACACACATTTGTCGCCAGATGTCAGAAGTGCGCAGGTGAGCACGAGAGCCTCACATTAGCACAGGTGTTTCCTCTCGGCGTCCAGGTCAGCACGAGGGCCTCACATTAGGACAGGTGTTTCCTCTCGGCGTCCAGGTGAGCACGAGGGCCTCACATTAGCACAGGTGTTTCCTCTCGGCGTCCAGGTGAGCACGAGGGCCTCACATTAGCACAGGTGTTTCCTCTCGGCGTCCAGGTGAGCACGAGGGCCTCACATTAGCACAGGTGTTTCCTCTCGGCGTCCAGGTGAGCACGAGGGCCTCACATTAGCACAGGTATTTCCTCTCGGCGTCCAGGTGAGCACGAGGGCCTCACATTAGCACGGGTGTTTCCTCTCGGCGTCCAGGTGAGCACGAGGGCCTCACATTAGCACAGGTGTTTCCTCTCGGCGTCCAGGTGAGCACGAGGGCCTCACATTAGCACAGGTGTTTCCTCTCGGCGTCCAGGTGAGCACGAGGGCCTCACATTAGCACGGGTGTTTCCTCTCGGCGTCCAGGTGAGCACGAGGGCCTCACATTAGCACGGGTGTTTCCTCTCGGCGTCCAGGTGAGCACGAGGGCCTCACATTAGCACGGGTGTTTCCTCTCGGCGTCCAGGTGAGCACGAGGGCCTCACATTAGCACGGGTGTTTCCTCTCGGCGTCCAGGTGAGCACGAGGGCCTCACATTAGCACGGGTGTTTCCTCTCGGCGTCCAGGTGAGCACGAGGGCCTCACATTAGCACGGGTGTTTCCTCTCGGCGTCCAGGTGAGCACGAGGGCCTCACATTAGCACGGGTGTTTCCTCTCGGCGTCCAGGTGAGCACGAGGGCCTCACATTAGCACAGGTGTTTCTTCTCGGCGTCCAGGTGAGCACGAGGGCCTCACATTAGCACAGGTGTTTCCTCTCGGCGTCCAGGTGAGCACGAGGGCCTCACATTAGCGCGGGTGTTTCCTCTCGGCGTCCAGGTGAGCACGAGGGCCTCACATTAGCGCGGGTGTTTCCTCTCGGCGTCCAGGTGAGCACGAGGGCCTCACATTAGCACAGGTGTTTCCTCTCGGCGTCCAGGTGAGCACGAGGGCCTCACATTAGCACGGGTGTTTCCTCTCGGCGTCCAGGTGAGCACGAGGGCCTCACATTAGCACGGGTGTTTCCTCTCGGCGTCCAGGTGAGCACGAGGGCCTCACATTAGGACAGGTGTTTCCTCTCGGCGTCCAGGTGAGCACGAGGGCCTCACATTAGGACAGGTGTTTCCTCTCGGCGTCCAGGTGAGCACGAGGGCCTCACATTAGGACAGGTGTTTCCTCTCGGCGTCCAGGTGAGCACGAGGGCCTCACATTAGGACAGGTGTTTCCTCTCGGCGTCCAGGTGAGCACGAGGGCCTCACATTAGCACAGGTATTTCCTCTCGGCGTCCAGGTGAGCACGAGGGCCTCACATTAGCACGGGTGTTTCCTCTCGGCGTCCAGGTGAGCACGAGGGCCTCACATTAGCACAGGTGTTTCCTCTCGGCGTCCAGGTGAGCACGAGGGCCTCACATTAGCACAGGTGTTTCCTCTCGGCGTCCAGGTGAGCACGAGGGCCTCACATTAGCACAGGTGTTTCCTCTCGGCGTCCAGGTGAGCACGAGGGCCTCACATTAGCACGGGTGTTTCCTCTCGGCGTCCAGGTGAGCACGAGGGCCTCACATTAGCACAGGTGTTTCCTCTCGGCGTCCAGGTGAGCACGAGGGCCTCACATTAGCACAGGTGTTTCCTCTCGGCGTCCAGGTGAGCACGAGGGCCTCACATTAGCACAGGTGTTTCCTCTCGGCGTCCAGGTGAGCACGAGGGCCTCACATTAGCACAGGTATTTCCTCTCGGCGTCCAGGTGAGCACGAGGGCCTCACATTAGCACGGGTGTTTCCTCTCGGCGTCCAGGTGAGCACGAGGGCCTCACATTAGCACAGGTGTTTCCTCTCGGCGTCCAGGTGAGCACGAGGGCCTCACATTAGCACAGGTGTTTCCTCTCGGCGTCCAGGTGAGCACGAGGGCCTCACATTAGCACGGGTGTTTCCTCTCGGCGTCCAGGTGAGCACGAGGGCCTCACATTAGCACGGGTGTTTCCTCTCGGCGTCCAGGTGAGCACGAGGGCCTCACATTAGCACGGGTGTTTCCTCTCGGCGTCCAGGTGAGCACGAGGGCCTCACATTAGCACGGGTGTTTCCTCTCGGCGTCCAGGTGAGCACGAGGGCCTCACATTAGCACGGGTGTTTCCTCTCGGCGTCCAGGTGAGCACGAGGGCCTCACATTAGCACGGGTGTTTCCTCTCGGCGTCCAGGTGAGCACGAGGGCCTCACATTAGCACGGGTGTTTCCTCTCGGCGTCCAGGTGAGCACGAGGGCCTCACATTAGCACGGGTGTTTCCTCTCGGCGTCCAGGTGAGCACGAGGGCCTCACATTAGCACAGGTGTTTCTTCTCGGCGTCCAGGTGAGCACGAGGGCCTCACATTAGCACAGGTGTTTCCTCTCGGCGTCCAGGTGAGCACGAGGGCCTCACATTAGCACAGGTGTTTCCTCTCGGCGTCCAGGTGAGCACGAGGGCCTCACATTAGCACAGGTGTTTCCTCTCGGCGTCCAGGTGAGCACGAGGGCCTCACATTAGCGCGGGTGTTTCCTCTCGGCGTCCAGGTGAGCACGAGGGCCTCACATTAGCGCGGGTGTTTCCTCTCGGCGTCCAGGTGAGCACGAGGGCCTCACATTAGCACAGGTGTTTCCTCTCGGCGTCCAGGTGAGCACGAGGGCCTCACATTAGCACAGGTGTTTCCTCTCGGCGTCCAGGTGAGCACGAGGGCCTCACATTAGCACGGGTGTTTCCTCTCGGCGTCCAGGTGAGCACGAGGGCCTCACATTAGCACGGGTGTTTCCTCTCGGCGTCCAGGTGAGCACGAGGGCCTCACATTAGGACAGGTGTTTCCTCTCGGCGTCCAGGTGAGCACGAGGGCCTCACATTAGGACAGGTGTTTCCTCTCGGCGTCCAGGTGAGCACGAGGGCCTCACATTAGGACAGGTGTTTCCTCTCGGCGTCCAGGTGAGCACGAGGGCCTCACATTAGGACAGGTGTTTCCTCTCGGCGTCCAGGTGAGCACGAGGGCCTCACATTAGCACAGGTATTTCCTCTCGGCGTCCAGGTGAGCACGAGGGCCTCACATTAGCACGGGTGTTTCCTCTCGGCGTCCAGGTGAGCACGAGGGCCTCACATTAGCACAGGTGTTTCCTCTCGGCGTCCAGGTGAGCACGAGGGCCTCACATTAGCACAGGTGTTTCCTCTCGGCGTCCAGGTGAGCACGAGGGCCTCACATTAGCACGGGTGTTTCCTCTCGGCGTCCAGGTGAGCACGAGGGCCTCACATTAGCACGGGTGTTTCCTCTCGGCGTCCAGGTGAGCACGAGGGCCTCACATTAGCACGGGTGTTTCCTCTCGGCGTCCAGGTGAGCACGAGGGCCTCACATTAGCACGGGTGTTTCCTCTCGGCGTCCAGGTGAGCACGAGGGCCTCACATTAGCACAGGTGTTTCCTCTCGGCGTCCAGGTGAGCACGAGGGCCTCACATTAGCACGGGTGTTTCCTCTCGGCGTCCAGGTGAGCACGAGGGCCTCACATTAGCACAGGTGTTTCCTCTCGGCGTCCAGGTGAGCACGAGGGCCTCACATTAGCACGGGTGTTTCCTCTCGGCGTCCAGGTGAGCACGAGGGCCTCACATTAGCACAGGTGTTTCCTCTCGGCGTCCAGGTGAGCACGAGGGCCTCACATTAGCACAGGTGTTTCCTCTCGGCGTCCAGGTGAGCACGAGGGCCTCACATTAGCACAGGTGTTTCCTCTCGGCGTCCAGGTGAGCACGAGGGCCTCACATTAGCGCGGGTGTTTCCTCTCGGCGTCCAGGTGAGCACGAGGGCCTCACATTAGCACGGGTGTTTCCTCTCGGCGTCCAGGTGAGCACGAGGGCCTCACATTAGCACGGGTGTTTCCTCTCGGCGTCCAGGTGAGCACGAGGGCCTCACATTAGCACGGGTGTTTCCTCTCGGCGTCCAGGTGAGCACGAGGGCCTCACATTAGCACAGGTGTTTCCACTCGGCGTCCAGGTGAGCACGAGGGCCTCACATTAGCACGGGTGTTTCCTCTCGGCGTCCAGGTGAGCACGAGGGCCTCACATTAGGACAGGTGTTTCCTCTCGGCGTCCAGGTGAGCACGAGGGCCTCACATTAGCACAGGTGTTGTTTTTAATGCCGCCACACCTTTGTGGCCGCCAACAAAAAGGCGCTGAAAAGCCTAACAAACCTTCTTTGTTGTGCATCTGCACACTATTTTAAAAAAATAAATAAATAAAAAACTCCCTGGCATTTCTCCTTTTTTTTTTTTTTAAACGATGCGTAAAACATGAGAGGCAGCACCCGTTAGTCATTATTGCGTGCGGCGCGACGCCATGATGAATCCCATCTGATGCTAAATAATAGAGCCCAGCCGTATTAGCACATTAGCACTAAAGGCACACGCGTGACTCGTGAGGCACTCGACTGTGTAATGTTGAGCCGCTGGAGCGCCACGTCCACTGGGAAGACTGATCATGATGATGCTCGCCATGGGGGGAGGGGGGGGGGGGGGGGCTGTGGAGCGTCTCAGGCCCGGGTGGCAGCTCCTTGTTAGGGGGTGAAAAATGGTGGGTGCAAATTGATGTCAAAATCTCATTGCATGTTCCAACCTGACACGTGATGAAGAACACCACCAGGACTTGGCATCATATTACTATCTAAACTATCACTTTCACTTCTGAAGCAACGTCATCAGTAATGACTTGTAAACACAAACTGAACGTGACGCTTTTATTATTTTACTTTTAAAGCCCCCAACGTAAAGTAGCAGTAGAGTGGAAAAACAACAAGCCTCTATATTGAAATTATTATCATGTACATCTGATTTATGACACCTAAAGACTTCTAAAGTTTGCGAATAAATAGATATGATCAAAATAGTATTGATCTCATTGAGATTCCTGAGCGACTTTGAGAGATAACGAGGAAGCGTGACGCAGAGGAGGAACCACAGATCCCTTCCCCATCAACAGCGATGCTAATCAAGCAGACTTTGTGGGAGCCAACAACGATTACTTCGGGAAAAAATATGATCCAGAACCTTATATTTTTGAGCCCGAACACAAAGAGGATGAGCAGTAAGGTTTAGAAGCCGACTGATGGATGCAGATGTATTGTGACACTATAGCATTAGCAGCATTGCTAGGTGCAAAACATACAAACTAACATAATAAAACATAACAAAACAAACACTTACTGTTAGGGATGTCCGATAATGGCTTTTTTGCTGATATCCGATATTCCGATACTGTCCAACTCTTAACTACGATACCAATATCAACCAATACAGATACAAACCGATACATACAGTCGTGGAATTAACACATTATTATGCCTAATTTGGACAACCAGGTATGGTGAAGATGAGGTCCTTTTTAAAAAAAATAATAAAATAAAATAAATACATTTAAAACATTTTCTTGAATAAAAAAGAAAGTAAATCAATATAAAAACAGTTACATAGAAACTAGTAATTAATGAAAAATTGTAAAATTAACTGTTAAAGGTTAGTACTATTAGTGGAGCAGCAGCACGCACAATCATGTGTGCTTACGGACTGTATCCCTTGCAGACTGTATTGATATATATTGATATATAATGTAGGAGGCAGAATATTAATAACAGAAAGAAACAACCCTTTTGTGTGAATGAGTGTAAATGGGGGAGGGAGGTTTTTTGGGTTGGTGCACTAATTGTAAGTGTATCTTGTGTTTTTTATGTGGATTTAATTAAAATGAAAATTAAAAAAAATTTAAAAAACGATACCGATAATAAAATAAAACGATACCGATAATTTCCGATATTACATTTTAAAGCATTTATCGGCGGATAATATCGGCCTGCCGATATTATCGGCCAAATTTCTACTTACTGTAATATTTCCACTCTCGCGGGGATGTCGACCGACGGGACGCTCACATAATTCCGTTTAGATGAAGATTCAATCACAATCCTCAAAAAAAGTGCTGTAACAAGCGTCTTTGTGTGTCTTTTTCACCACCTCTGAGACGTGGAAGTGTACCAGCCTGTTGGTCCATGGCCACATTTGTCTACTAGCAGGTGAGAGATGCATGAATTATAATCTAGAATTTACTTTTAGCAAGTTTGAGACCAAGCAGAAGCAGCCGCCACATTATAATGTGTCAACAATAGCAGCGTAAGCTAGCATTAGCTCACTGCTAGCAATGCGCCGCTGAAATAGTCCGTCTGCGTTAGCACTTATAGTAACAATATCACTCATATTTGGTTCATTTTCAGGTCAGGACATGTAAATGGAGTATTGTTGACACTTTCTGGATGTTTTTAGAGAGTATAATGAGAGGAGCCTCCACCTGTTGACTCAATTTTTAGATATTTATTTACCATTTAGAATGTATAAAAAAGCCAAACATATGTTCTTGTCTTACATAATGATTGTGAATGATAAACAGCACATCTCTTTACAATGTTAGCATATTTCCAGTATGACTGCCCTAATAATATGGTCAGAGTGTAGAATCGTTACTACTGTGACGTAGAATCTACGGGAATTACCAATGGTGTTCGGAGCAGAATATTCCAAATGGCTGACTGAATTTGTGGCATTTTAGATGGTATTTTCACATCTTTGTGTATTGTAAATACAATAGGGTATGTTTAATGGACACAATGAAACACAAAAGAGATATAAAGTCAACTTGTTCTTCCACTCTCCTGCTACATCTGATGTCAAAGCTGTCTGGGTGGTATTTTGCATTTTACCCCAATAAAGATGCCCTATGCTTGCATTGTTTGAAGCTGTGTATTTTGCATTTTACCCCAATAAAGATGCCCTATGCTTGCATTGTTTGAAGCTGTCGGAAAGCGTTGGAATGGCGAGAAAGGATGAAGGTTCTTTCAGAGTTCCTGGAGAGATGATTAAGAAGGGTGAGAGATGTCAAGATGTAATACAACCATGAGACAAGTGGCTCTCAAACAGCACTCCAGGGAGCAGCGTGGAAGAACGTGATCACTTTGGTAAATGCTTGATTTGAACAATTAGTAAACTGGGTCATTTGAAGTCAGCAAGTGAGAGACACATGATGAATGAATGAATGAATGAATGAATGAATGAATGAGTGAACACGTACAGCCGGCACCAGCTGACGTCTCGTCTCGTACGACACAGATGGCTTATTAATCCAAATAAAACACTCAGCAGTTCCATAAATCCCACATCTGCTCACCTCTTGTTCACAAAAGTGCGCTTCTTGCTGTATTTGTCGGCCATCACACAACACAACACAACACAACACAACACAACGCAACACAACACAACACGACACAACACAATGTGCAGCATCAACCTGGAAGTAATGTTGGGATGCCAACTTGAAGTCTTGTGACAGACAGTGATACAAGGTCACATACATACATACATACATACATACATACATACATACATATATACACACACACACGTATACATACATACATACATACATATACACACACACACACGTATACATACATACATACATACAT
>NC_084756.1:14595398-14597898 GCF_033978785.1 Entelurus aequoreus
GAACACACATTTTTTGGTTTGTTTCAGGAAGTAGGAAAACACATTTTTTGTTTGTTTCAGGAAGTAGGAACACACATTTTTTGGTTTGTTTCAGGAAGTAGGAACACACATTGTTTTGTTTGTTTCAGGAAGTAGGAACACACATTTTTTGTTTGTTTCAGGAAGTAGGTACACACATTTTTTGGTTTGTTTCAGGAAGTAGGAACACACATTGTTTTGTTTGTTTCAGGAAGTAGGAACACACATTTTTTGTTTGTTTCAGGAAGTAGGAACACACATTTTTTGTTTGTTTCAGGAAGTAGGAACACACATTTTTTGTTTGTTTCAGGAAGTAGGAACACACATTTTTTGTTTGTTTCAGGAAGTGGGAACACACATTTTTTGTTTGTGTCAGGAAGTAGGACACACATTTTTTGTTGGTTTCAGGAAGTAGGAACACACATTTTTTGTTTATTTCAGGAAGTAGGAACACACATTTTTTGTTTGTTTCAGGAAGTAGGAACACACATTTTTTGTTTGTTTCAGGAAGTAGGAACACACATTTTTTGTTTGTTTCAGGAAGTAGGAACACACATTTTTTGTTTGTTTCAGGAGGTAGGAACACACAATTTTTGTTTGTGTCAGGAAGTAGGAACACACATTTGTTGTTTGTTTCAGGAAGTAGGAACACACATTTGTTGTTTGTTTCAGGAAGTAGGAACACACATTTGTTGTTTGTTTCAGGAAGTGGGAACACACATTTGTTGTTTGTTTCAGGAAGTAGGAACACACATTTTTTGTTTGTTTCAGGAAGTAAGAACACACATTTTTTGTTTGTTTCAGGAAGTAGGAACACACATTTTTTGTTTGTTTCAGGAAGTAGGAACACACATTTTTTGGTTTGTTTCAGGAAGTAGGAACACACATGTTTTGTTTGTTTCAGGAAGTAGGAACACACATTTTTTGTTTGTTTCAGGTAGTAGGAACACATATTTTTTGTTTGTTTCAGGAAGTAGAAACACACATTTTTTGTTTGTTTCAGGAAGTAGGAACACACATTTTTTGTTTGTTTCAGGAAGTAGAAACACACATTTTTTGTTTGTTTCAGGAAGTAGGAACACACATTTTTTGTTTGTTTCAGGAAGTAGGAACACACATTGTTTTGTTTGTTTCAGGAAGTAGGAACACACATTTTTTGTTTGTTTCAGGAAGTAGGAACACACATTTTTTGTTTGTTTCAGGAAGTAGGAACACACATTTTTTGTTTGTTTCAGGAAGTAGGAACACACATTTTTTGGTTTGTTTCAGGAAGTAGGAACACACATTTTTTGTTTGTTTCAGGAAGTAGGAACACACATTTTTTGTTTGTTTCAGGAAGTAGGAACACACATTTTTTGTTTGTTTCAGGAAGTAAGAACACACATTTTTTGGTTTGTTTCAGGAAGTAGAAACACACATTTTTTGTTTGTTTCAGGAAGTAGGAACACACATTTTTTGGTTTGTTTCAGGAAGTAGGAACACACATTTTTTGGTTTGTTTCAGGAAGTAGGAACACACATTTTTTGGTCTGTTTCAGGAAGTAGAAACACACATTTTTTGTTTGTTTCAGGAAGTAGGAACACACATTTTTTGTTTGTTTCAGGAAGTAGAAACACACATTTTTTGTTTGTTTCAGGAAGTAGGAACACACATTTTTTGGTTTGTTTCAGGAAGTAGGAACACACATTTTTTGGTTTGTTTCAGGAAGTAGGAACACACATTTTTTGGTCTGTTTCAGGAAGTAGAAACACACATTTTTTGTTTGTTTCAGGAAGTAGGAACACACATTTTTTGTTTGTTTCAGGAAGTAGAAACACACATTTTTTGTTTGTTTCAGGAAGTAGGAACACACATTTTTTGTTTGTTTCAGGAAGTAGGAACACACATTTTTTGTTTGTTTCAGGAAGTAGGAACACATATTTTTTGTTTGTTTCAGGAAGTAGAAACACACATTTTTTGTTTGTTTCAGGAAGTAGGAACACACATTTTTTGTTTGTTTCAGGAAGTAGAAACACACATTTTTTGTTTGTTTCAGGAAGTAGGAACTCACATTTTTTGTTTGTTTCAGGAAGTAGGAACACACATTTTTTGTTTGTTTCAGGAAGAAGGAACACACATTTGTTGTTTGTTTCAGGAAGTAGGAACACACATTTTTTGCCTGAAGTCAGAAGTGCGTTGCTAAGGAAATGGAAATCAATGTGCTAAGGAATTAGTTCAGGCAATAATTAAAATGACAAAAATAAGTGTCCTGAGGCATGATGGGAGGCAGAAACGTCATGGATGAACGCTGAATAATGTCATTTTTACAATCTACACACATCCAGTGGGTGTTGTTGGTCAATAAACATGTTTGTTTTCTTCATGAATGGCTGATCAATACACCTGAGGAACAGGTGGTCCAGGGACACAATCTGATCCTACAGTATTTTGTTTCACAAGTCCAGATCTTTATGGAGATCATTTATACGACGCACTTGGCGTG
>NC_084756.1:14602898-14620398 GCF_033978785.1 Entelurus aequoreus
ACACATGATGGAGGGAGGCTGCAGGCTGACTTTGCCACATGATGGCGCTGCAGCAGCGTCACATGATGCTCCACACATGACTATTTACATGCTAATTCTTCACAGAATACACTTTTGGACCAAGTGCTCATGAATGACAAGTGTGTACGTGGTTGTCATACTTCCTGGAATAAAACAACACATGCTGCAGGTGGATTCACTTTCTGCCCACCATAGAACAGATGTTCACTTATCTACTGTATATTGCACATCCACATTCTGTCATATTTACACAGCGGCTGCGGATAATTGTGTCCTAACCAGGTCACTGTTCCAGTTATATTTGTGCTGGACTTCTGTAGTACACAAGCCAAAAGCAGTGAAGTTGTGTAAATGCTCAATAAAAAGAGAATACAACAAATCATTTTCAACTTATATTCAATTGAATAGACTGCAAAGACAAGATATTTAACGTTTTGTTACTTTTTGCAAATATTAGCTCATTTGGAATGTGATGTCAGCAACACGTGACAAAGAAGTTGTGAAAGGTGGCAATAAATACTGATAAAGTTGAGGAATGCTCATCAAACACTTATTTGGAACATCCCACAGGTGAACAGGCTAATTGGGAACAGGTGGGTGCCATGATTGGGTATAAAAGTAGATTCCATGAAATGCTCAGTCATTCACAAACAAGGATGGGGCGAGGGTCACCACTTTGTCAACAAATGCCTGAGCAAATTGTTGAACAGTTTAAGAACAACCTTTCTCAAGCAGCTATTGCAAGGAATTGAGGGATTTCACCATCTACGCTCCGTAATATCATCAAAGGGTTCAGAGAATGTGGAGAAATCACTGCAGGTAAGCAGCTAAGCCCGTGACCTTCCATCCCTCAGGCTGTACTGCATCAACAAGCCACATCAGTGTGTAAAGGATATCACCACATGGCTTCAGGAACACTTCAGAAACCCACTGTCAGTAACTACAGTTGGTCGCTACATCTGTAAGTGCAAGTTAAAACTCTCCTATGCAAGGCGAAAACCGTTTATCAACAACACCCATAAACGCCGTCGGCTTCGCTGGGCCTGAGCTCATCTAAGATGGACTGATACAAAGTGGAAAAGTGTTCTGTGGTCTGACGAGTCCACATTTCAAATTGTTTTTCTTAAACTGTTCAACAATTTGCTCAGGCATTTGTTGACAAAGTGGTGACCCTCGCCCCATCCTTGTTTGTGAATGACTGAGCATTTCATGGAATCTACTTTTATAGCCAATCATGGCACCCACCTGTTCCCAATTTGCCTGTTCACCTGTGGGATGTTCCAAAGAAGTCTTTGATGAGCATTCCTCAACTTTATCAGTATTTATTGCCACCTTTCCCAACTTCTTTGTCACGTGTTGCTGCCATCAAATTCTAAAGTTAATGATCATTTGCAAATCATTTTTTTTTATCAGTTTGAACATCAAATATGTTGTCTTTGTAGCATATTCAACTGAATATGGGATGAAAAGGATTTGAAAATCATTTTATTCCGTTTACCGTATTTCCTTGAATAGCCGCCGGGGCGCTAATTAATTTAAAACCTCTTCTCACTCTTGCGCTTACCATAAGCATGCGGAATGGGCAAGAATGCGCTAATTATTTTAAAACCTCTTCTCACTCCGGCGCTTCCCTTATCATGAAAAGCACATAAATAAATACAACTTTATTATGGTCTTACCTTTATTTGTAAATGAGTCCATGTGCAGCTGCTTCTGATCAAAAGCAGTCTTCCTTATCTTTTTTCAGTTTTAAAAGTATCTCTGTCTCGATGGAGATCTTCCTTTAATTATTACCTCCTGCTTCCATTGAAAGTCCAGTTTAGAAATCTGTAATATTTTAGATATGTAATCCTCCATGTCAAAAGTGCAAGCAAACGATCGCTGCTCACGCTTGCAGCTTGTTGTCTTCTTCTGCAGCACCGGTCTTCTGCAGTACCAGTAGTCGCAAGAAGGATCACTAGCGCCCTCTACCACCAGGAGGCGGGAGTCATTTAATGACTCAAATTTGCCTAGCGTGCGCTAATTATTTTGCGAAACGAGTTGGACCCGGCTGTAGTTCTAGGCAGGCGAATACTATATTCCCGGCGGCAATTCAAGGAAACACGGTATATTTACATCTAACACAGTTTCCCAACTCATATGGAAACGGGGTTTGTAGGTACTTCTAAATCACTAATCCTCGCCGCCATGGCGACAAATAAAGTATGTTTCTTACAAGTACCATTATCACTGCAGGACGAGGAATAGCTAAACTACTTCACTACACACCGTAGGAGGATACAATAGCTCACCGCTAACAGCAAGCTAGCGCTCCTGAATGTAAACAAATGCCATGGGTGGATCTACACAGACATGGACTGTAACGCTACCAAGTACAAGAGCCGTACATAGTCGATACTACAATGATTATTCGATATTTTTTAGCATCACAATATCTTTTGTCTACATTATTGTTGATAAAGTCAGGAAATACGTCCCTGGACACAGGAGAACTTTAATTATGAGCAATGTATGATCCTGTAACTACTTGGTATTGGATTCATAGCCAAATTGTTGTGGCTTGTGCAGCCCTTTGAGACACTTGTGATTAAGGGCTATATATATAAACTTTGATTGATTGATTGATTGAAAATACCCAAAACTATTGGTACCGGTACCAAAATATTGGTATCGGGACAACCCTAAACAACCGGAACTCAGTGATAGATTTTGGCTCCATTGCCCACATCCTGAATAAGACTCAGAGCTAGAAGTTGAGCATCTGAAATGATGTAAAAGTCCCTTAATGGCAGCAAATCTAAGCAAACAAACAGTTTGTGTTTGCATAGCAGCACATGCAGTATTAATCCAAGCAAACTAAGTTTGTTGGGCTGCCATTAGGGGGCTGATATTTTACATCAATGAGCAGGGGCGGCTAATAAAGTTGGGAAGAAGAGTCATTGCAATAAAACAAATTGTATTTGGGCGAGGAAGGCCTGAACAAAGCAAACACAGCCACGCAAAGCCGGGGAATTGTTTTACAATTTCCTTTATTCTTACACTATTGTGCAAAAAAATAATTCTTTTTTTTTTTTTTTTGACCCGATGGTATTTGGGATCTGCATAAGTCCTGAAAATGTGAAATCAAACCGTGGAGACATTACAGAGATGTTTATACAACAATTTTGACTTTCTTCCAAACAGTCCGTTCGGAATTTGCTCCTTTTCTGACATCAGCGGATTATCCATATATGGTAAACATTTACCCAAACATCCTTCCGTTGGTCAGCCAATTGAAATGCATGTAAAAGCGGCTGTGCTATGACATCATGGCGACGATAAAACCTGATAAGGAAAAATGCTCTGCTGTTAGTTTGCTTCAACCATCACAAGTCACTACACAAACCTTCAACCTTAGTTTGAACTTTGATGATTTGTGCTAACGTGCCCTCATTTGTGAAGAACTCTCTTTGAGTGTGTGAAAAGATTAGCTTTGCTTCAAGCACAGACCTTCACAAAAATATGGATGATACTACTCCTAATGGCGGGCTCTGGGCCGATCATTTATGGCAATGGAGGAGACAATGAAACAGTAAGTAAGAACAGTAGATTGGAAATGAGTGAACGGTACTCTAGTAATGTTAGCTTGATTTGTTGTGTAGCTAGATTAGCCTTCTACTGCAAGACAATAGCATCACGACCTCCGACAAAATAAATAATGATTTGCCTAAAAACTACTTGTAATCGGATCAGTGCCTACTGGTGTTATCCCGATACCAATATTTTGTTACTGGTACCGATACCAAAGTGTATTTCGATACTTTTCAAAATAAAGGCGACCACAAACAAAATGTCATTAACGGCTTTATTTTAACTTTAACATTTTTATGATGTATTAAACATATGTTCCTTACTGCAATCACAGAGCAAACTCTGAAAAGCTTCACCTGTATCTTTGTTTTTAAGCCAAAATGCATCCATTCTCTCTCTTATGTCTCCACAGTTTGTCGGCTTGTATGTACACCGTGCGTATGCTTTGCCTAACATGCGCATCTGCCATGACTGCACGGCCAATATTTTTCAGTAACAGTATAGTACCATTTTTAATTCATGAGTAATGCCATACTTTATTAGTAACTGGTATATCCTACAACCCTAGTGCCTACTGTCTTTAGCAAAGGACCAGTACGTTATATAATCTGTTACTACGTTCGTGATGTCGCCCCTTGTAGCCTTGTAGCCTTGTAGCCTTGTACCCCTTGTAGCCTTGAGCTTCTATTTATTTATAACTCAAAGCAGGAGTTATTTCAGGATGTAGAATAGAAAAGCCTTTTATTGTCGATATATACGTGTACACGTCCAGAATGTAGCATTAGAAAGTTAGACTCCATAGAAATTGCACCTTAGCCAGCATGCATAGTTCCAGACCTGTACGTCAGCTGGGCTTTCTTCCTCTGTCGTCCTCCCTTTCTTTGCTTCCTTCCTTGGTGCCGAAAACCAACCACGGTAAGCCGGTAGTCTAGCTATATCATCTGGGATGTTATGTTGTGGTGGTCATCTATGTCCATAGCTAAAAACTTCAAACCCTTTCTGCCTGGCGGGGGCGAACGCACACTCACCGTTATTAGCCGTGGTAAGGACAGGTTCATTTGCATCTTGCATCCCTCAAAACAATCGGTTTCAAAAGAAAGAAAAAAAATGGCTTGAAAGTAGGTCCGTAAAACTAAATCTAGGCAAATCTTTCACCCAAGAACCACCATTACAACAACAAAGTGTTTTAAATGTTGAAAAAAAGAAATGCACGGTATGACCCTTTTAATAAATAATGTCCGACTTTTGAGGATTAAACATCAACGATGTAGAGTTGAGCATGTAAAATGTTAACACAATCCATCCACCCGACACTCAAGACTAAGCGTGCATATGTTAGGTCTGACTCTGCACCTCTAGGACCTCGTAGCTAGCAACAGTCATGGTCAAAAAGCAACTTGATGTATCATCCCTACAAAACTGAATCTGCGCTACACACTGGTCTGGAGAGGCTTCCTATCCGGGAGTGACAAGACAAAGGGGACAAGTCGGCCCGTGCCTGCAGGGGGGACAGTCCAAGTGTCCTCTGTGAAAGCAGGGGAGATCTCATCGGCCTCAAATGTCAGGGTAAAGTGCCGACTGACACAGTAGACCGTGTCGCCCATCGCCACACACTGGAAGGCAGGGCATCGTGGCAGCCGTTTGGTGCCGCACTCGTACCACAGTCGGGCCACCGTGTGGTAGCGGTACACGCTGACTCCCAGCACAGAGTTGACTTCAAAACGATACAGAAAAGATCCCACAGCCACCATGTCCACGGTCCTGTCTTTGCCGCTTGCCAGCAGACTCCCCCTCCACGTGTCCATTTTGGGGCTGTAGCGCATCAGCATGTAACGGACACTCCCTCCGGACACAAACAGCTCTCCGTTGCACACCGTCACATGATGGGCCACCGCGAATGTATCGTTAGGCAAAGGCGCCACAAAAGTCCATCTGTCCAAACGCGGGTCGTAGCGCTCCACTGAGGAAAGGCACTCTCCCCCGATGGCATAGATGTAGCCACCCAGTGCTGCCAGTTTACAGCGAGGCCTGGCTTCATTCATGGGACTGATCTCCTTCCAAATATCTGTCAAAGGATTGTAGCAAAACACTCGTTTGGAGGGACTCATTTCACTGTCTGTGGCTTGGCATCCCACTGCGACAAATAAGTAATTATCCATCGTACACATGGCGCAGGCTTTGCTGATGACTTCCTGTGGGATAGGGCAAAGGGTGTGCCAGGCGTCGACACCGTCGTTGTAATAGTGCAAAGCGCTCAACATTCTTCTCATCCCTGCGGTGTTCTTTGACCAGTCTTGAGGGTCCACATCTGCCACCATAATGAATCTTCTCCCTCTTGCTCGCTGCCTCCGGATTTGTTCCCGCTCAGCATTGGTGAGCCGCCCATAAAGGTCGGCATCTTGGAGGACCTGGAGGTAGTTATCGGACATGACGGTGAGGGCTGCTTGCTCCACAGAGCTCTGTCCATGTCTTTTGGCAAGGAAAAGTGCCTCTAAACAGTTCCCCAAATTCAGTTGATTTCTTAGGGTTTCAAAATCTGGAGTTTTAGCTGAAAGGTATGACAAAGGACTCCCTGGTCCAGCTTCTACATGAGATACATTACTCACATTGAGGCATGTATTGTTTGGGAAAGGGCTGACCTCGAGGGGGCTGGTGCTGGTTGAGCCCCCTGAGGGAGAAAGTGAACTTGGCAGTTCTGACTGCTCCGCAGCAGCCAAATAGCTTTGCTTCCGTAAGGGTACAGACCCTGTGGAGGACCTTCGCTTTTGGTTCTCAAGATAGCAGGCTTCATCAGTGGTGTCAGGGTCTACAGAGGAAAGAGAATCCGTCATGCTGCGATTTCTTTCACACTCTTGGAACTCGATTTTCTTCTCGTCCTTACCCAACTGGGTGTTCTGATCTGTGGAAAAGTGAGAAGTCTCCACGTAGTACTCATATATCTTCCCACGCACAATCTGTTCTTCTGAACCGTCCACTACCAGCTTGGCATCTTCCACACTGATCTCCGCCTTGGAGAGGAAGGTCGAGTAGATCCCGTGTCGCTCCAAGTCCTGTCTCAGCTCCCTCCCCACACCCGTACAGCCCTCCAACTTCTTCAAAAAGCAAGGGGACCGTCTGCCTTTTGCACTGGCTACCTCGTTCTTTTTCTGGTTTTGAAGGTCCAGAGAAGATCCAGTTGAATTGTCCCTGGAGGAAACCGATGCTGGCTTCTGACATGAAGATATCTCTGTTTCTTTGCCGATATGCTGAGCACTGTGTGCCATGTTACAATGGTCTTTAGCTTCTGCCTGTGTTTTTATAGTAGGGTCAGGTAACGGATCCTCGGCGAGCAGAGGTCTGAGTTGTTTGTCATCAGTGCCAGTGCCCTGCAGGGTCTTCTTGCACCTCTGGCACGCCGGTGGTGCTTTGCTATCCTGCAAAGGGCTTTCATTGGTGTATCTGGAGCTGTAGAACCTGTAGGCCAACGACACCAGAAGCACTGTCGCTACAGAAAGACTCATCTTGAGCAGCAGCTGCATGTCGAATTGGACTCCCAAAAGATCTGCAATGGCCATAACTGCGGCGGGGATGGCACTTGTGACCGGCTGACTGATCCCTTTGTCAGAGCCTCTCAGCTGACGAGTGCATGTCGGCTGGTTTTCATTGCACAAGAGCTCCCGTGATCCGATGACTGCTGTTCTTTGCCCTCGGGTGTAAAATGAAACCTGTGGAGGTATATTTGCATCTCTTTGAAGGCGGGGCTTTGGTCATGCAACACCTGAGGCCAGTCAGATGCTGATTCAACAAGGACACACTCACCAAAGATCAATATTTGCTTGTCGTTCACCAAGAACTTGAGTCTCTATCAACTTTTCACTTGCAGTGTAAGCCTTTAAAGTTTTTTTGACAGACTCGCCCAGCACAGTAGGGTTTAAATAAAGGGCGGGGTAGGAGGGAAGGTGACATCTATCATATCCTTCACAACCCGGATGCGTCTGTTTGCACACTTATACCTCCACTTTCAGGATATAGAGAGAGCGAGGACAGGACAAACTGCATAAACAGCCCGTCTTGGAGAGGTGGTGGTGCACAAGTCATGATTTGAACTTGATCCTGTGGACACTTTCATTTGTTGTTTTATTGTAGTTTTTTTCCAAATTGAGCTGTGTCATTCTATATGAGATGTGTCAGTTGTGAAACAACCAAGTCAGGACAGGAGTTGGCACGCGGCCTTGCTTCTTTAGTGGAAACCCAACAAAAAGAGCAAGGTTTTAGTTGTTTGTTTACATGACAGCTGACAACATCTTGTGGGCTACAATATACAAAGTTCAAATCCAATCCAATGCAATCTGAAACCAAGGTCAAAAGTCCTTGTTTTTAACTACAACTCGGTATTTGAGAAGATTATTCATTTTATTTTGAAGGATTAGGGGGCCCATGATGAATTTAATCTACATTTAAAACCGTTTTTTTGTTGTCCAGATACATAATATGTGCTGGATATGCTGTTGCTGTGAATTGTAGGTTTTAAAGGCAGTTTTTTGAGTCTGTCTGCAAGATGCTCTACTGCAGTGATTCTTAAACTGTGGTATGTGGCCTCCATCTAGTCTATGTGGCCTCCATCTAGTCTATGTGGCCTCCATCTAGTCTATGTGGCCTCCATCTAGTCCTAAACCAAAGATGCTCTACTGCAGTGATTCTTAAACTGTGGTACGTGGCCTCCATCTAGTCCTAGTCCAAAGACTCACTTTTCCTATGTGCAATTACAGTGTTACTGTTCAAACTGTGTGTAATGTTACATCGGCCAAACATATTAAACATACTTGTTAAATAAAACCTCTTTGGCCTACTACGCTACCATATTTTAATGTTGGTCATTATAGTTGTACTTAATGAATACTTAGGTGTACTACACTACTGTATTTAATGATGTCATGATGGTTGTACTTAATGAATACTTAGGTGTACTACACTACTGTATTTAATGTTGTCATGATGGTTGTACTTAATGAATACTTAGGTCTACTACACTACTGTATTTAATGTTGTCATGATGGTGGTACTTAATGAATACTTAGGTGTACTACACTACTGTATTTAATGATGTCATGATGGTTGTACTTAATGAATACTTAGGTCTACTACACTACTGTATTTAATGTTGTCACTATGGTGGTACTTAATGAATACTTAGGTCTACTACACTACTGTATTTAATGTTGTCATTATGGTGGTACTTAATGAATACTTAGGTCTACTACACTACTGTATTTAATGTTGTCATTATGGTGGTACTTAATGAATACTTAGGTCTACTACACTACTGTATTTAATGTTGTCATTATAGTGGTACTTAATGAATACTTAGGTCTACTACACTACTGTATTTAATGTTGTCATTATGGTGGTACTTAATGAATACTTAGGTCTACTACACTACTGTATTTAATGATGTTATTATGGTGGTACTTAATGAATACTTAGGTCTACTACACTACTGTATTTAATGTTGTCATTATGGTGGTACTTAATGAATACTTAGGTCTACTACACTACTGTATTTAATGTTGTCATTATGGTGGTACTTAATGAATACTTAGGTCTACTACACTACTGTATTTAATGTTGTCATTATGGTGGTACTTAATGAATACTTAGGTCTACTACACTACTGTATTTAATGTTGTCATTATGGTGGTACTTAATGAATACTTAGGTCTACTACACTACTGTATTTAATGTTGTCATCATGGTGGCACTTAATGAATACTTAGGTCTACTACACTACTGTATTTAATGATGTCATTATGGTGGTACTTAATGAATACTTAGGTCTACTACACTACTGTATTTAATGTTGTCATGATGGTGGTACTTAATGAATACTTAGGTCTACTACACTACTGTATTTAATGTTGTCATTATGGTGGTACTTAATGAATACTTAGGTCTACTACACTACTGTATTTAATGGTGTCATGGTGGTACTTAATGAATACTTAGGTCTACTACACTACTGTATTTAATGATGTCATTATGGTGGTACTTAATGAATACTTAGGTCTACTACACTACTGTATTTAATGTTGTCATGATGGTGGTACTTAATGAATACTTAGGTCTACTACACTACTGTATTTAATGTTGTCATTATGGTGGTACTTAATGAATACTTAGGTCTACTACACTACTGTATTTAATGTTGTCATTATGGTGGTACTTAATGAATACTTAGGTCTACTACACTACTGTATTTAATGTTGTCATTATGGTGGTACTTAATGAATACTTAGGTCTACTACACTACTGTATTTAAAGATGTTATTATGGTGGTACTTAATGAATACTTAGGTCTACTACACTACTGTATTTAATGTTGTCATTATGGTGGTACTTAATGAATACTTAGGTCTACTACACTACTGTATTTAATGTTGTCATTATGGTGGTACTTAATGAATACTTAGGTCTACTACACTACTGTATTTAATGTTGTCATCATGGTGGTACTTAATGAATACTTAGGTCTACTACACTACTGTATTTAATGATGTCATTATGGTGGTACTTAATGAATACTTAGGTCTACTACACTACTGTATTTAATGATGTCATTATGGTGGTACTTAATGAATACTTAGGTCTACTACACTACTGTATTTAATGTTGTCATGATGGTGGTACTTAATGAATATTTAGGTCTACTACACTACTGTATTTAATGTTGTCATTATGGTGGTACTTAATGAATACTTAGGTCTACTACACTACTGTATTTAATGGTGTCATGGTGGTACTTAATGAATACTTAGGTCTACTACACTACTGTATTTAATGATGTCATTATGGTGGTACTTAATGAATACTTAGGTCTACTACACTACTGTATTTAATGTTGTCATGATGGTGGTACTTAATGAATACTTAGGTCTACTACACTACTGTATTTAATGTTGTCATGATGGTGGTACTTAATGAATACTTAGGTGTACTACACTACTGTATTTAATGTTGTCATTATGGTGGTACTTAATGAATACTTAGGTCTACTACACTACTGTATTTCATGTTGTCATTATGGTGGTACTTAATGAATACTTATATTATGAATTTTATAAAAACTAAAGGAGAATATTGATGTAATCATAGTAGTATCGACTACATACTCTCTTGTACTTGGTATCATTACAGTGGATGTCAGGTGTAGATCCACCCATGGCGTTTGTTTACATTGTGACGCCGGTGAGCTATTGTATCCTCCTACGGTGTGTAGTGAAGCATGTTTAGCTATTCCTCGTCCTCCAGTGATAATGGTACTTGTAAAAAACTTACTTTATTTGTCGCCATGGAGACCAGGATTAGTGATTTAGAAGTAGCTAAAACACTGTGGATGGATGTTAGCTGCATGTGTTAAAGCAGCTCTTCTTGAGGGTGTTTCAGTGTTATAACTTCACCTTTATCTTGTCTTTTTACACCAATATGCGTCCATTCTCCCGTTTCTGTCTCCACACTGTGTCTGCTTGTAAGTACTCTGTGTGTGTGCGCTGCCAAACATGCTCTTCTGCTCGTAAAACCAGCAATGTCACGACATGGGTGTGGTGGACCGATACTTTTTAGAGGCGGTACAGTACCGATCGCGGTACTATACTAATACCGGTATACCGTACAACCCTACATCCTTTTGGAGGGAATATTTCGCTACTTTAAAGTAATACAAAAAATAATAAAATCCACAACAACATTGATAAACAGTGTCAAATTACCTTTTTGATGAAGAGAATGTAAGTAAAGCAGCATTGAGATGGTGCAGGTGTACACCCAACATTAAAGTCCAGACAGGTGAGTTTTTGAATTGTCCACTTTAATACAGGGCAAATGAATCAAATGCAACAGCCCTGGTCAGGCCGGCGTGGAAGTGGCAACCAGGACGAGGCGTCTAATCCTGCACACGTCTGGGTGAGAGTCACACACACACTAGTGACGTGCGCTCAGGTGTACGGCAGGTGAGGCAATGTCCAGAAAAATCATTTAAAAAATGTTTAAAAAAGTGACTTCTTAGGTTCTGTTCTTCTTGGTGCTTTATTGCAAAAGTATATTCCCCCTTTATTTGGTCTGAAAGTCCAGTTTGGAGATGTTTTTGAGCGTCGATGACAGCAGTGAAGTTGTCACGTTGTGTAAATGGTAAATAAAAAGAGAATACAACAAATCCTTTTCCACTTATATTCAATTGAATAGACTGCAAAGACAAGTAAAATAACAAAGTTTCTCAGTGTGAGAAACTTTGTTTTTTTTTGCAAATATTAGCTCCTTTGGAATTTGATGCCTGCAACATGTGACAAAAAAGCTGGCACAAGTGGCAAAAAACAGTGAAAAAGTTGAGGAATGCTCATCAAACACTTATTTGGAACATCCCACAGGTGAACAGGCAAATTGGGAACAGGTGGGTGCCATGATTGGGTATAAAAGCAGCTTCCATGAAATGCTCAGTCATTCACAAACAAGGACGGGGCGAGGGTCACCACTTTGTCAACAAATGCCTGAGCAAATTGTTGAACAACAACATTTCTCAACAAGGAATTGAGGGATTTCACCATCTACGCTCCGTAATATCATCAAAAGGTTCAGAGAATGTGGAGAAATCACTGCACGTAAGCCATGATATTACACACCTTGGATCCCTCAGGCGCTACTGCATCAAAAAGCCACATCAGGGTGTAAAGGATATCACCGTATGGGCTCAGGGACACTTCAGTAAACCACTGTCAGTAACTACAGTTGGTCGCTACATCTGTAAGTGCAAGTTAAAACTCTACTATGCAAAGCCACAGCCATTTATCAACAACACCCAGAAACGCTTCGCTGGACCTGAGCTCATCTAAGATGGACTGATACAAAGTGGAAAAGTGTTCCGTGGTCTGACGAGTCCACATTTCAACTTGTTTTTGGAAACTGTGGACGTCGTGTCCTCCGGACCAAAGAGGAAAAGAACCATCCGGATTGTTCTAGGGTGAAAGTGTAAAAGGCAGCATGTGTGATGGTATGGGGGTGTATTAGTGGCCAAGACATGGGTAACTTACACATCTGTGAAGGCACCATTAATGCTGAAAGGTACATAGAGCTTTTGGAGCAACATATGTTGTTACCATGGACGCCCCTGCTTATTTCAGCAAGACAATACCAAGCCAGGTGTTACAACAGCGTGGCTTCATAGTAAAAGAGTGTGGGTACTAGACTGGCCTGCCTGTAGTCCAGACATTGAAAATGTGTGCAGGCTAAAATATGAGAAGGGAGACTGTTGAACAACTTAAGCTGTACATCAAGCAAGAATGGGAAAGAATTCCACTTCAAAAATGTGTCTCCTCACTTCCCAAACCTTTACTGAGTGTTGTTCAAAGGAAAGGCCATGTAACACACTGGTAAAAATGCCTTTTTGCAATGTGTTGCTGCCATTACATTCTAACTTCATGTTTATTTAGTTTGTCAGTGTGAACATGAAATATCTTGTCTTTGCAGTCTATTCAATTGAATATAAGTTGAAAAGGATTTGTTGTATTCTCTTTGTATTTAGCATTTACACAACGTGACAACTTCACTGCTTGTGTACACGCCTCCTTATCATCTGCATGATTTATTCAGCAGAGCATTAAAGTGTTGTTGTTGTTTTGCATTTGATTTGTTGCTGACTCTGGTTGACAAATTGCTGCCACTGTGTGTCTATTTCAATTTTGTAAAAAATAAGAATATTAATGTGAATGGAAAAAAAAAAAAAAGACAAGCGCCGACTCGCTCATGTACGAGCCCACCTGTTTACGGTTAATAAGCCTACTATTGCACCTATGTGTCCATCTTATTGTCCCTACTATTGCACCTATGTGTCCATCTTATTGTCCCTATTATTGCACCTATGTGTCCATCTTATTGTCCCTACTATTGCACCTATGTGTCCATCTTATTGTCCCTACTATTGCACCTATGTGACTATCTTATTGTCCCTACTATTGCACCTATGTGTCTATCTTATTGTCCCTACTATTGCACCTATGTGTCCATCTTATTGTCCCTACTATTGCACTTATGTGTCCATCTTATTGTCCCTACTATTGCACCTATGTGTCCATCTTATTGTCCCTACTATTGCACCTATGTGTCCATCTTATTGTCCCTACTATTGCACCTATGTGTCCATCTTATTGTCCCTACTATTGCACCTATGTGTCCATCTTATTGTCCCTACTATTGCACCTATGTGTCCATCTTATTGTCCCTACTATTGCACCTATGTGTCCATCTTATTGTCCCTACTATTGCACCTATGTGTCCATCTTATTGTCCCTACTATTGCACCTATGTGTCCATCTTATTGTCCCTACTATTGCACCTATGTGTCCATCTTATTGTCCCTACTATTGCACCTATGTGTCCATCTTATTGTCCCTACTATTGCACCTATGTGTCCATCTTATTGTCCCTACTATTGCACCTATGTGTCTATCTTATTGTCCCTACTATTGCACCTATGTGTCCATCTTATTGTCCCTACTATTGCACCTATGTGTCCATCTTATTGTCCCTACTATTGCACCTATGTGTCCATCTTATTGTCCCTACTATTGCACCTATGTGTCCATCTTATTGTCCCTACTATTGCACCTATGTGTCTATCTTATTGTCCCTACTATTGCACATATGTGTCCATCTTATTGTCCCTACTATTGCACCTATGTGTCCATCTTATTGTCCCTACTATTGCACCTATGTGTCTATCTTATTGTCCCTACTATTGCACCTATGTGTCCATCTTATTGTCCCTACTATTGCACCTATGTGTCCATCTTATTGTCCCTACTATTGCACCTATGTGTCTATCTTATTGTCCCTACTATTGCACCTATGTGTCCATCTTATTGTCCCTACTATTGCACCTATGTGTCCATCTTATTGTCCCTACTATTGCACCTATGTGTCCATCTTATTGTCCCTACTATTGCACCTATGTGTCCATCTTATTGTCCCTACTATTGCACCTATGTGTCCATCTTATTGTCCCTACTATTGCACCTATGTGTCCATCTTATTGTCCTTACTATTGCACCTATGTGTCTATCTTATTGTCCCTACTATTGCACCTATGTGTCCATTTTATTGTCCCTACTATTTCACCTATGTGTCCATCTTATTGTCCCTAGTATTGCACCTATGTGTCTATCTTATTGTCCCTACTATTGCACCTATGTGACTATCTTATTGTCCCTACTATTGTACCTATGTGTCCATCTTATTGTCCCTACTATTGCACCTATGTGTCCATCTTATTGTCCCTACTATTGCACCTATGTGTCCATCTTATTGTCCCTACTATTGCACCTATGTGACTATCTTATTGTCCCTACTATTGCACCTATGTGACTATCTTATTGTCCCTACTATTGTACCTATGTGTCCATCTTATTGTCCCTACTATTGCACCTATGTGTCCATCTTATTGTCCCTACTATTGCACCTATGTGTCCATCTTATTGTCCCTACTATTGCACCTATGTGTCCATCTTATTGTCCCTACTATTGCACCTATGTGTCCATCTTATTGTCCCTACTATTGCACCTATGTGTCCATCTTATTGTCCCTACTATTGCACCTATGTGTCCATCTTATTGTCCCTACTATTGCACCTATGTGTCCATCTTATTGTCCCTACTATTGCACCTATTTGTCCATCTTATTGTCCCTACTATTGCACCTATGTGTCCATCTTATTGTCCCTACTATTGCACCTATGTGTCCATCTTATTGTCCCTACTATTGCACCTATGTGTCCATCTTATTGTCCCTACTATTGCACCTATGTGTACATCTTATTGTCCCTACTATTGCACCTATGCGTCCATCTTATTGTCCCTACTATTGCACCTATGTGTCCATCTTATTGTCCCTACTATTGCACCTATGTGTCCATCTTATTGTCCCTACTATTGCACCCATGTGTCCATCTTATTGTCCCTACTATTGCACCTATGTGTCTATCTTATTGTCCCGTTATGTCACACTTAGCATCAATTCAAGACTATAGGCCGCTCATTTTTTCCCCTCCGCTTTGGAGCGAGTCATTTATGATGGCCATAATGCAAATAGTTTTTTTTGTGGGGCGAATGTCTATAGTACAATTGTGCACTATCTACAGCCACCTCTGGCCCGTTGTTCCCTTTAATCCGGCCCCCGAGTATTACAACAGAATTGAGCAAAGATCTCTTGTGAGAATTGCCAGCCAGAAGAAAACTGATACTGGACTTGGACACACCGGCACAAAAGGGTGACCAGCACTGCTCCCACTAGAAGAGAATGTAAGCGTTAACCCTTTAATACCATTTGTACAAACCCCGTTTCCATATGAGTTGGCAAATGGTGTTAGATGTAAATATAAACGGAATACAATGATTTGCAAATCATTTTCAAGCCATATTCAGTTGAATATGCTACAAAGACAACATATTTCATGTTCAAACTCAGAAACTTTATTTTTTTTTGCAAACTCATATGGAAACGGGGTTTGTTTGTACCAGGGGTCACCAACCTTTTTGAAAGCAAGAGCTACTTCTTGGGTAGTGATTAATGCGAAGGGCTACCAGTTTGATATACACTTCAATAAATTGCCAGAAATAGCCAATTTGCTCAATTTACCTTTAACTCTATGTTATTATTAATAATTAATGATATTTACACTTAATTGAACGGTTTAAAAGAGGAGAAAACACGGAAAAAAATGACAATTAAATTTTGAAACATAGTTTATCTTCAATTTCAACTCTTTAAAATTCAAAATTCAACTGAAAAAAAATAATTTATGGAACATCATTAGTAATTTTTCCTGATTAAGATTAATTTTAGAATTTTGATGACATGTTTTAAATAGGTTAAACTCCAATCTGCACTTTGTTAGAATATAGAACAAATTGGACCAAGCTATATTTATAACAAAGACAAATCATTATTTCTTCCAGAAATTTTTTTTTTCAAAAAATTCAAAAGATCTTGAAATAAGATTTACATTTCATTCTACAGATTTTCTAGATTTGCCAGAATACATTTTTTGAATTTTAATCATAATAGGTTTGAAGGAATATTTCACAAATATTCTTCGTCAAAAAAACAGAAGCTAAAATGAAGAATTCAATTAAAATGTATTTATTATTCTTTACAATAAAAAAAATAAATTTACTTGAACATTGATTTAAATTGTCAGGAAAGAAGAGGAAGGAATTTAAAAGGTAAAAAGGTATATGTGTTTAAAAATCCTAAAATCATTTTTAAGGTTGTATTTTTTCTCTAAAATTGTCTTTCTGAAAGTTATAAGAAGCAAAGTAAAAAAATTAATGCATTTATTTAAACAAGTGAAGACCAAGTCTTAAAATATTTTCTTGGATTTTCTAATTCTATTTGAGTTTTGTCTCTCTTAGAATTAAAAATGTCGGGCAAAGCGAGACCAGCTTGCTAGTAAATAAATACAATTTAAAAAATAGGAGGCAGCTCACTGGTAAGTGCTGCTATTTGAGCTATTTTTAAGAACAGGCCAGCGGGCTACTCATCTGGTCCTTACGGGCTACCTGGTGCCCGCGGGCACCGCGTTGGTGACCCCTGCTTTGTACAGTATCTGCTACTTATAGTCCGGTTCAGATAATATATAGAAAAATATATATTTCTTCTAAAATTGTGCGGGTGCGACTTATACACCGGTGTGCTCTATAGTCCGAAAAATATGGTAGAATAAATGCTTTGCAGAGGCTTAACAAAGTCTTGGTGTGGAGGACGTGTTTGGACAAATGTCATCCCCCAAATGAGCGTCTGGGGTTGGAAACAAGCGGCAGAACTATACTTTGATCGGGAAATGTGCCAATTTAGCGTTATTTTTTCAACTAAAGAAAATGTAAAAAAAAT
>NC_084756.1:14625398-14647898 GCF_033978785.1 Entelurus aequoreus
GAATACTGCTATCTCTAGGAAAATACATCGTTGCCTACTTGTTGGTATTCCTATGCTAACCTCAGAGGAGACTCAACATTGGCAACATTGGCATTTATTTCATAGTTCTGGACCTAAACATGATGTTTACAGAATAGACAAAGAAGTGATTTTAGGCTTGTTTTGTAACACCCACTTTTACCTCGAAAATAAGGTATGGCCTGCATCAGCGTACAGAAGATTGGAGGCCAATTCATATTGCGTTGTTGGTGTTTTGGTAGCATCTTCATCCCGAGTCATGTTATTTTCCCACGGAATTTGAAGGATCCCGAGGCGTTCCCAGGCCAGCCGGGAGACATAGTCTTCCCAACGTGTCCTGGGTCTTCCCCGTGGCCTCCTACCGGTCGGAAGTGCCCTAAACACCTCCCTAGGGAGGCGTCCGGGTGGCATCCTGACCAGATGCCCGAACCACCTCATCTGGCTCCTCTCCATGTGGACGAGCAGTGGCTTTACTTTGATCTCCTCCTGGATGACAGAGCTTCTCACCCTATCTCTAAGGGAGAGACCCACCACCCGGCGGAGGAAACTCATTTGGGCCGCTTGAACCTGTGATCTTGTCCTTTCGGTCATAACCCAAAGCTCATGACCATAGGTGAGGATGGGAACGTAGATCGAGCGGTAAATTGAAAGCTTTGCCTTCCGGCTTTACTTTTATCTCCTCCTGGATGACAGAGCTTCTCACCCTATCTCTAAGGGAGAGACCCACCACCCGGCGGAGGAAACTCATTTGGGCCGCTTGAACCTGTAATCTTGTCCTTTCGGTCATAAGCCAAAGCTCATGACCATAGGTGAGGATGGGAACGTAGATCGAGCGGTAAATTGAGAGCTTTGCCTTCCGGCTTTACTTTGATCTCCTCCTGGATGACAGAGCTTCTCACCCTATCTCTAAGGGAGAGACCCGCCACCCGGCGGAGGAAACTCATTTGGGCCGCTTGTACCCGTGATCTTGTCCTTTCGGTCATAACCCAAAGCTCATGACCATAGGTGAGGATGGGAACGTAGATCGAGCGGTAAATTGAGAGCTTTGCCTTCCGGCTTTACTTTGATCTCCTCCTGGATGACAGAGCTTCTCACCCTATCTCTAAGGGAGAGACCCGCCACCCGGCGGAGGAAATTCATTTGGGCCGCTTGTACCCGTGATCTTGTCCTTTCGGTCATAACCCAAAGCTCATGACCATAGGTGAGGAGGGGAACGTAGATCGAGCGGTAAATTGAGAGCTTTGCCTTCCGGCTGAGCTCCTTCTTCACCACAACGGATCGATACAGCGTCCGCATTACTGAAGACGCCGCACCGATCCGCCTGTCGATCTCACCATCCACTCTTCCCTCACTCGTGAACAAGACTCCCAGGTACTTGAACTCCTCCACTTGGGGCAAGACCTCTTCCCCAACCCAGAGATGGCACTCCACCCTTTTCCGGGCAGGAATAACGGACTCGGACTCGGAGGTGCTGATTCTCATCCCAGGCCATCGTTTTAATTATTCTCATTCCGAAGAAAAAAGGGCTTTGGCCTGTTTGAATGAGAAAAAACGTAAAAGGTTCAAGCCAAATGTGATCTCGAGAGTCAGGAGCACCCACGAGCGGAGAAAGACTGAGTCAGAACCTGCGGTAAAACTGAGGGAAAAAAACCTGAGAAAAAGAAGGTCAGCTGCTACAGTACTATTCTATTTTGCATCCTCTTCTACTGATGCTTGGGGAAATGTTGAAAAGAGCCCTAGCTGCACCGTCCACGACTGGGGCTCGGTCAGGATTGGCCTCCCTCGCCTCGGCTGCAGGCTCAAAACAGTACGGTTGAAGTCTGCGTTTGGGGGATAATTAAGGCCTTTTTCAGCTTCTGCGTTGGGAGAATCCGAATGTAAAATCTCCGACTCAGAACTTGAATCAGAGCCAACTTGCAAGGAAGCAATTCTTGTCCAAAATGCAATAACACACACACAGATGATTGTTCTCTCGCAATGTTAGCCATATCGGTTTTGGACCGGGGTGATAAAAAGATAATTCAATCCAATTTATAATTTGAAATGAGCTCCAGTTCTGTAGATGACCTCACACCAAGAGGGGGCGACATATCGAGTCTGGCGATGGAAGTGGGGCGTTTAAGATGCAAAGACCAATATGACCATCATCTTTGTAGTTAGAATTCCATGCAGCGCTCGCAATTGGTTGACGGCACGATGTGCACCCTGAACTCCATTGTACAAATGTGTGTTCCTACATTTGTTGTTGGTTCTATTTTATTTTATTCTTAAATCTACCATGTTCACATTGGTTTTGTTTGTAGTCGTGTTACCTTTAATACGGCTATTATTGTGTCATTTTGACAATTGTTTTGATTATATTATAATTGTAATATTTGAATGATGCTAAATAAATGTGTTGCGGCAGTTGCAGGTGTCACCAATGCGGCAGTTTGAGGAAACACTGGGTTGCTTTTCCAAACATTTTTAATGGTAACCTGCCCACATGAGGATGCTAAACCGGAAGTGCTTTAAGCTTCATGGCTTTGTAAATACGCGGAGACAAAGTCTAAGTTCATCGTGTTCTTTTACGGTGTTTTGAAACGGCACCAATTTGTTCTTCAGAATGTTCAACAAACTTGGAAGTATTTTGCCAAGAGGATTATTTGTACTTTTTCAAAATGTGCTAGTGCTATTTTTGGCCGAAGTAAGACAAAAGAAACTATTTTGAAGTTGTCTTTATTTTTTAGTTATTAGGCCATGATGTTACCAGTCCGCCCCGCGTGGGAGTAGATTTTCCTCCATGCGGCCCCTGAGCTAAAATGACTTTGACACCCCTGGCCTAAACCCTTTCTGTCTGTAAAATTGTCAATTTGTTCAATTGTTTTTGTTCATTTGGTTGATTGAACTAAACTAATGACTTCATGCAATACAAAATGAATCCATGGTTATCGTGTTTTATTCTAAAAAAATTAAAAAACATGTTTTTAATTGATATTTTTGCCATGTTTTGGGCCCTAATATTGAAATATTTCCATACTATGCTGATGATTTCCATGACATGACAACTGGTGTCCTCACACAGGCCTGACATGACAACTGGGGAGTCTGCTGGCCCCACCAGACCAGTTCTGTATTGAGTCGCTGGTCGAGGGGCCACGTACGCGCTGACCTCCCGGGCCTCGTTGCACGCCAATTCAACTAGCATGTGAGACGTGTGTGTGTGTGTGTGTTCTTGTATTTCTACCCTTCTTGAGACATCAACAAGGAAAAGTACCTTCCATATGATCTCTAATAGAGATTGTCTCATTTGCACCCCTGCTGGTGAATTCCATCAAAATGAGAAAGGAGGGGTTTTTCAAATTGACCGTGTGTCGCTTTTAAAAGTGCTCCCCCTCTGGTCAACATATGAAATAACAAGTGTGTGTAAGAAACCGAAACGCGCCCCCTTTGGCCGGAATTAATAAAAAATAACCATGTAAATAGAGACATACTGTAATAACTTGAAGTAAATAATGAAGGTTTAAAACCAACCACAAACAAAACATTCAGAAAATAAAAAATAACTAAAAGCAGTCTTTTTCTCACAATGTGTCGACTTTTTTGTTATAAAATTGGCAATAATTTCTCATATAATTTTTGTTTCTGTAATATTGCAATATTTTCTCGTAAAATTATTACTTTTCCACGTAAAATGATCACTTTTTAATGCAAAACGTCGACATTTGTCATATAAAATTCTGACTTTTATAACAATATTGCCAATTTTTCTGTTGTTCATATAAAATGGTGACATTTTTGAGGAAAATTATGACCTTTGTCATAATTTTGCCAAATAAAATCCCGATGATAATTATAATATTGCCAACATTTTTAAAGTGTTCTCATAAAATTGTGACTTTTGTCAAGTAAAATTACAACTCTTTTCATAAAATTGCCAAAATGTCAAGCTTTTCTTGTAAGACCGCGACTGTTATTGAGTAAAATTCCAACCTTTATCATAATATTGCACAAATGTTCCGTTTTTCTGGTAAAAGTTTGACTTGCGTTGAGTAAAATGACGACTTTTATTATAATACTGGCAAAATTCTACGTTTTTCTTGTGAAATTCCAACTCATTTTTCACAACAAGCTTTTTTTATGTTTACATAGTTTGTATATATTATTAATGTTGTAAATACAAATCTTTTATATATCTAGAAAGGCTGGTCCTATAGAGGGAGGCATTTTTCGGAGGTCTCAAGGAGGTAAACAATACAAGAATGTCTGTGTGTGTGTGTGTGTGTGTTCTTGTATTTCTACCCTTCTTGAGACATCAACAAGGAAAAGTACCTTCCATATGAGGACCGGTGAACAAGTAAAAACCATTGCATCTAATAGAGATTGTCTCATTTGCACCCCTGCTGGTGAATTCTATCAAAATGAGAAAGGAGGGGTTTTTCAAATTGACCGTGTGTCGCTTTTAAAAGTGCTCCCCCTCTGGTCAACATATGAAATAACAAGTGTGTGTAAGAAACCGAAATGCGCCCCCTTTGGCCAGAATTAATAACAAGTAATCATGTAAATAGAGACATACTGTAATAACTTGAAGTAAATAATGAAGGTTAAAAAACAATTACAAACAAAACATTCAGAAGATAAAAAAGAACTAAAAGCAGTCTTTTTCTCACAATGTGTTGACTTTTTTGTTATAAAATTGGCAATAATTTCTCATATAATTTGTTTTTCTGTAATATTGCAATATTTTCTCGTAAAATTATTACTTTTGCACGTAAAATGATCACTTTTTAATGCAAAATGTTGACATTTGTCTTATAAAATTCTGACTTGTATGACAATATTGCCAATTTTTCTGTTGTTGTTCTTATAAAATGGTGACATTTTTGAGTAAAATTATGACCTTTGTCACAATTTTACGAAATACAATCCCGATGATTATTATAATATTGCCAACATTTTTAAAGTGTTCTCATAAAATTGTGACTTTTGTCAAGTAAAATTACAACTCTTTTCATAAAATTGCCAAAATGTCAAGCTTTTCTTGTAAGACCGCGACTGTTATTGAGTAAAATTCCAACTTTTATCATAATATTGCACAAATGTTCCGTTTTTCTGGTAAAAGTTTGACTTGCGTTGAGTAAAATGACGACTTTTATTATAATACTGGCAAAATTCTACGTTTTTCTTGTGAAATTCCAACTCATTTTTCACAACAAGCTTTTTTTATGTTTACATAGTTTGTATATATTATTAATGTTGTAAATACAAATCTGTTATATATCTAGAAAGGCTGGTCCTATAGAGGGAGGCATTTTTCGGAGGTCTCAAGGAGGTAAACAATACAATAATGTGTGTGTGTGTGTGTGTGTGTGTGTTCTTGTATTTCTACCCTTCTTGAGACATCAACAAGGAAAAGTACCTTCCATATGAGGACCGGTGAACAAGTAAAAACCATTGCATCTAATAGAGATTGTCTCATTTGCACCCCTGCTGGTGAATTCTATCAAAATGAGAAAGGAGGGGTTTTTCAAATTGACCGTGTGTCGCTTTTAAAAGTGCTCCCCCTCTGGTCAACATATGAAATAACAAGTGTGTGTAAGAAACCGAAACGCGCCCCCTTTGGCCAGAATTAATAACAAGTAATCATGTAAATAGAGACATACTGTAATAACTTGAAGTAAATAATGAAGGTTAAAAACCAACCACAAACAAAACATTCAGAAAATAAAAAATAACTAAATGCAGTCTTTTTCTCACAATGTGTCGACTTTTTTGTTATAAAATTGGCAATAATTTCTCATATAATTTTTGTTTCTGTAATATTGCAATATTTTCTCGTAAAATTATTACTTTTCCACGTAAAATGATCACTTTTTAATGCAAAACGTCGACATTTGTCATATAAAATTCTGACTTTTATGACAATATTGCCAATTTTTCTGTTGTTCATATAAAATGGTGACATTTTTGAGTAAAATTATGACCTTTGTCATAATTTTGCCAAATAAAATCCCGATGATTATTATAATATTGCCAACATTTTTAAAGTCTTCTCATAAAATTGTGACTTTTGTCAAGTAAAATTACAACTCTTTTCATAAAATTGCCAAAATGTCAAGCTTTTCTTGTAAGACCGCGACTGTTATTGAGTAAAATTCCAACCTTTATCATAATATTGCACAAATGTTCCGTTTTTCTGGTAAAAGTTTGACTTGCGTTGAGTAAAATGACGACTTTTATTATAATACTGGCAAAATTCTACGTTTTTCTTGTGAAATTCCAACTCATTTTTCACAACAAGCTTTTTTTATGTTCACATAGTTTGTATATATTATTAATGTTGTAAATACAAATCTTTTATATATCTAGAAAGGCTGGTCCTATAGAGGGAGGCATTTTTCGGAGGTCTCTAGGAGGTAAACAATACAAGAATGTGTGTGTGTGTGTGTGTGTTCTTGTATTTCTACCCTTCTTGAGACATCAACAAGGAAAAGTACCTTCCATATGAGGACCGGTGAACAAGTAAAAAGCATTGCATCTAATAGAGATTGTCTCATTTGCACCCCTGCTGGTGAATTCTATCAAAATGAGAAAGGAGGGGTTTTTCAAATTGACCGTGTGTCGCTTTTAAAAGTGCTCCCCCTCTGGTCAACATATGAAATAACAAGTGTGTGTAAGAAACCGAAATGCGCCCCCTTTGGCCAGAATTAATAACAAGTAATCATGTAAATAGAGACATACTGTAATAACTTGAAGTAAATAATGAAGGTTAAAAAACAATTACAAACAAAACATTCAGAAGATAAAAAAATAACTAAAAGCAGTCTTTTTCTCACAATGTGTCGACTTTTTTGTTATAAAATTTGCAATAATTTCTCATATAATTTTTTTTTCTGTAATATTGCAATATTTTCTCGTAAAATATTACTTTTGCACGTAAAATGATCACTTTTTAATGCAAAATGTTGACATTTGTCTTAAAAAATTCTGACTTGTATGACAATATTGCCAATTTTTCTGTTGTTGTTCTTATAAAATGGTGACATTTTTGAGTAAAATTATGACCTTTGTCACAATTTTACGAAATAAAATCCCGATGATTATTATAATATTGCCAACATTTTTAAAGTGTTCTTATAAAATTATGACTTTTGTCAAGTAAAATTACAACTCTTTTCATAAAATTGCCAAAATGTCAAGCTTTTCTTGTAAAAATGCGACTGTTATTGAGTAAAATTCCAACCTTTATCATAATATTGCACAAATGTTCCGTTTTTCTGGTAAAAGTTTGACTTGCGTTGAGTAAAATGACGACTTTTATTATAATACTGGCAAAATTCTACGTTTTTCTTGTGAAATTCCAACTCATTTTTCACAACAAGCTTTTTTTATGTTTACATAGTTTTGTATATATTATTAATGTTGTAAATAGAAATCTTTTATATATCTAGAAAGGCTGGTCCTATAGAGGGAGGCATTTTTCGGAGGTCTCAAGGAGGTAACAAATACAAGAATGTGTGTGTGTGTGTGTGTGTGTGTGTGTGTGTGTGTGTGTGTGTGTGTGTGTGTGTGTGTGTGTGCCCGCGGTGACACGATTCCGTCCTTGCTGTGACACAGGCGCTCCTGCGCTTATTGTGGCATATTTGCATATTTGCATATTTGCATGTGTGACGCAGCTGGTGGGGCCGGCAACAGGAAGAAAGAGCAAATAAAGGACAGAGAAGGTGGAGGCTAAAAAACAAAACAAGTATTTCAAGTGAGGGGAGAGAGAAGTGGAACATTTCCCCCCCCCAACTCCTGGCGTTCCGACACATGCGCTCGCCATCTGCTGGGTAAGCTGTTCCCACGATGCACTGGAACTAACATGGCCGTCACACTCGTGTGAAAGGGTTTCTGCAGTCGCTCCATTAAAATGCATTTGCCTCTTCATCAAGCGCTGCATTATTACATGACAGCTTAGGAGTGTTTTGCATCGCTTTCACTTCCATTTGCATTGTTAACACGCGGCTGTTGAACGAACAATATTTACACATCATTATCGGTGCGCTTGTGGAAGTCGTACATCAGGATCGCACCACGTCTTTGAGTCCTCCCAGCAGGCACAAGACATTGATACAACGTTGATACATGGCCTTTATAACGGACTTTCAAACAACCTTGCAAAATAGTTGGACATTCGGACAACGTTGGTGTCCATCGTTGGATCCACGTGGTTGGTCGGGAAATGACCACATTTCAATGTCAAATCAACGTCAGAACCCAACATTGAATAAACGTCGTCAAAAAGCATGTTGTTTCAACGTTGTATTTGTCTTGTAGAATATTGGTTGGAAAATTATCACATTTCAATGACCAATTCAACGTCACAACCCAACATTGATTAAATGTTGTCAAAAAGCATGTTGTTTCAACGTTGTATTTGTGTTGTAGAATATTGGTCGGGAAATGACCAAAATTCAATGGTCAAATCAACGTCAGAACCCAACATTGATTAAACATCCTTAAAGGCCTACTGAAATGATTTTTTTTTATTTAAACGGGAATAGCAGATCCATTCTATGTGTCATACTTGATCATTTTGCGATATTGCCATATTTTTGCTGAAAGGATTTAGTAGAGAAAATCGACGATAAAGTTCGCAACTTTTGGTCGCTGATAAAAAAAGCCTTGCCTGTAGCGGAAGTAGCGTGACGTCACAGGAGCTAGTATTCCTCACAATTCCCCGTTGTTTACAATGGAGCGAGAGAGATTCGGACCGATAAAGCGACGATTACCCCATTAATTTGAGCGAGGGTGAAAGATTCGTGGATGAGGAACGTTACAGTGAAGGACTTGAGAGGCAGTGATGGACGTATCTTTTTTCGCTCTGACCGTAACTTAGGTACAAGCTGGCTCATTGGATTCCACACTCTCTCCTTTTTCTATTGTGGATCACGGATTTGTATTTTAAACCACCTGGGATACTATATCCTCTTGAAAATGAGAGTCGAGAACGCGAAATGGACATTTAAAGTGACTTTTATCTCCACGACAATACATCGGTGACACACTTAGCTACTGAGCTAACGTGATAGCATCGTTCTCAAATGAAGATAGAAACAAAATAAATAAACCCCTGACTGGAAGGATAGACAGAAGATCAACAATACTATTAAACCATGGACATGTAACTACACGGTTAAAAATTCTCAGCCTGGTAAGGCTTAACAATGCTGTTGCTAACGACGCTAAGGCTAATTTAGCAACTTAGCAACCGGACCTCACAGAACCATGATAAAAACATTAGCGCTCCACCTACGCCAGCCAGCCCTCATCTTCCCACAACAGCCGTGCTCACCTGCGTTCCAGCGATCGATGGCGCGACGAAGGACTTCATCCGTGGGTTTGGCGGCTAGCATCGGCTAGGCGTCTTCTATCAGGGTAAGTAGTCCTTGTTGTGTTGCTGTAAGTATTGTACTTAGCCGCTAAGACACAGATCGATCCCACCTACAATGTTCTTCTTTGCAGCCTCCATTGTTCATTAAACAAATTGCAAAAGATTCACCAACACAGATGTCCACAATACTGTGGAATTTTGTGGAAGAAAACAAGAGGTTTTTGTATCGGGTCCGATGGGGTCCAACCACTTCCGTGGATTTTGTGACGTCACGCGCATAAATCATATCCAAAGGAGATTTTCAACCGGAAGTGTGGCGGGAATTTTAAAAAGTCACTTTATAAGTTAACCCGGCCGTATTGGCATGTGTTTCAATGTTAAGATTTCATCATTTATATATAAACTATCAGACTGCGTGGTCGCTAGTTGTGGCTTTCAGTAGGACTTTAACAAGCATGTTGTTTCAACCTTGTATTTGTGTTCTAGAATATTAGTTGGGAAAAAAACAAAATTCAATGGTCAAATCAACGTCACAACCCAACATTGATTAGACGTCGTCAAAAAGTATGTTGTTTCAACGTTGTATTTGTGTTGTAGAATATTGGTCGAGATATGACCAAATTTCAATGTCAAATCAACGTCAGAACCCAACATTGATTAAACGTCGTCAAAAAGCATGTTGTTTCAACGTTGTATTTGTGTTGTAGAATTTTGGTTGGAAAATGACCAGAATTCAATGTCAAATCAACGTCACAACCCAACATTGATTAAACATCGTCAAAAAGTATGTTGTTTCAATGTTGTATTTGTGTTGTAGAATATTGGTCGAGATATGACCAAAATTCAATGTTAAATCAACGTCAGAACCCAACATTAATTAAACGTCGTCAAAAAGCATGTTGTTTCAACCTTGTACTTATGTTGTAGAATATTGGTTGGGAAATGACCACATTTCAATGTTAAATCAATGTCAGAACCCGACATTGATTAAACGTCGTCAAAAAGCATGTTGTTTCAATGTTGTATTTGTGTTGTAGAATATTGGTCGAGATATGACCAAATTTCAATGTCAAATCAACGTCAGAACCCAACATTGATTAAACGTCGTCAAAAAGTATGTTGTTTCAACCTTGTATTTGAGTTGCTCAATGCCTTTTCTCCTCCAAACATATTGTTGGGTATTGTGGCCAAACAGCTCCATTTTAGTTTCATCTGACATCACATGGACAAAGGTAAGACCTTCTGGAGGAAAGTTCTGTGGTCAGATGAAACAAAAATGGAGCTGTTTGGCCACAATACCCAGCAATATGTTTGGTGAGGCCTTTAATCCCAGGAACACAATTCCTACTGTCAAGCATGGTGGTGGTAGTATTCTGCTCTGGGCCTGTTTTGCTGCCAATGGAACTGCTGCTTTAAATGGGACAATGAAAAAGGAGGATTAGCTCCAAATTGTTCAGGACAAGCTAAAATCCTCAGCCCGGAGGTTGGGTCTTGTTTGGTGTTCCAACAGGACAATGACCCCAAACACACCTCAAAAGTGGTCAAGGAATGGCTAAATCAGGCTAGAATGAAGGTTTTAGAATGGCCTGACTTAAAGGTGTGGACAATGCTGAAAAAACAAGTCCATGTCAGAAAAGCAACACATTTAGCTGAACTGCAGCAATTTAGTGGTCAAGTGGTCAAGCAGAAGCTTGTGGATGGCTACCAAAAGTGCCTTATTGCAGGTCAACTTGCCAAGGAAGCAAATATTAACATTGCTGTATGTATACTTTTCACCCTCACATTTTCAGTAGAGCCATAATAAATTCATCAAAGAAGCAAACTTCATGAATGTTTTTGGTGACCAACAAGTATGTGCTCCAATCACTACATCACAACAACAACAAGTATGTGCTCCAATCACTACATCACAACAACAACAAGTATGTGCTCCAATCACTACACCACAACAACAACAAGTATGTGCTCCAATCACTACACCACAACAACAACAAGTATGTGCTCCAATCACTACATCACAACAACAACAAGTATGTGCTCCAACCACTACATCACAACAACAACAAGTATGTGCTCCAATCACTACATCACAACAACAACAAGTATGTGCTCCAATCACTACATCACAACAACAACAAGTATGTGCTCCAATCACTACATCACAACAACAACAAGTATGTGCTCCAATCACTACATCACAACAACAACAAGTATGTGCTCCAATCACTACATCACAACAACAACAAGTATGTGCTCCAATCACTACATCACAACAACAACAAGTATGTGCTCCAATCACTACATCACAACAACAACAAGTATGTGCTCCAATCACTACATCACAACAACAACAAGTATGTGCTCCAATCACTACATCACAACAACAACAAGTATGTGCTCCAATCACTACATCACAACAACAACAAGTATGTGCTCCAATCACTACATCACAACAACAAGTATGTGCTCCAATCACTACATCACAACAACAACAAGTATGTGCTCCAATCACTACATCACAACAACAACAAGTATGTGCTCCAATCACTACATCACTACAACAACAAGTATGTGCTCCAATCACTACATCACAACAACAACAAGTATGTGCTCCAATCACTACATCACAACAACAACAAGTATGTGCTCCAATCACTACATCACAACAACAACAAGTATGTGCTCCAATCACTACATCACAACAACAACAAGTATGTGCTCCAATCACTACATCACAACAACAACAAGTATGTGCTCCAATCACTACATCACAACAACAACAAGTATGTGCTCCAATCACTACATCACAACAACAACAAGTATGTGGTCCAATCACTACATCACAACAACAACAAGTATGTGCTCCAATCACTACATCACAACAACAACAAGTATGTGCTCCAATCACTACATCACTACAACAACAAGTATGTGCTCCAATCACTACATCACAACAACAACAAGTATGTGCTCCAATCACTACATCACAACAACAACAAGTATGTGCTCCAATCACTACATCACAACAACAACAAGTATGTGCTCCAATCACTACATCACAACAACAACAAGTATGTGCTCCAATCACTACATCACTACAACAACAAGTATGTGCTCCAATCACTAAATCACTACAACAACAAGTATGTGCTCCAATCACTACATCACAACAACAAGTATGTGCTCCAATCACTACATCACAACAACAACAACAAGTATGTGCTCCAATCACTACATCACAACAACAACAAGTATGTGCTCCAATCACTACATCACAACAACAACAAGTATGTGCTCCAATCACTACATCACAACAACAACAAGTATGTGCTCCAATCACTACATCACAACAACAACAAGTATGTGCTCCAATCACTACATCACAACAACAAGTATGTGCTCCAATCACTACATCACAACAACAACAAGTATGTGCTCCAATCACTACATCACAACAACAACAAGTATGTGCTCCAATCACTACATCACAACAACAACAAGTATGTGCTCCAATCACTACATCACAACAACAACAAGTATGTGCTCCAATCACTACATCACAACAACAACAAGTATGTGCTCCAATCACTACATCACAACAACAAGTATGTGCTCCAATCACTACATCACAACAACAACAAGTATGTGCTCCAATCACTACATCACAACAACAACAAGTATGTGCTCCAATCACTACATCACAACAACAACAAGTATGTGCTCCAATCATTACATCACAACAACAACAAGTATGTGCTCCAATCACTACATCACAACAACAACAAGTATGTGCTCCAATCACTACATCACAACAACAACAAGTATGTGCTCCAATCACTACATCACAACAACAACAAGTATGTGCTCCAATCACTACATCACAACAACAACAAGTATGTGCTCCAATCACTACATCACTACAACAACAAGTATGTGCTCCAATCACTACATCACAACAACAACAAGTATGTGCTCCAATCACTACATCACAACAACAACAAGTATGTGCTCCAATCACTACATCACAACAACAACAAGTATGTGCTCCAATCACTACATCACAACAACAACAACAAGTATGTGCTCCAATCACTACATCACAACAACAAGTATGTGCTCCAATCACTACATCACAACAACAACAAGTATGTGCTCCAATCACTACATCACAACAACAACAAGTATGTGCTCCAATCACTACATCACAACAACAACAAGTATGTGCTCCAATCACTACATCACAACAACAAGTATGTGCTCCAATCACTACATCACAACAACAACAAGTATGTGCTCCAATCACTACATCACAACAACAACAAGTATGTGCTCCAATCACTACATCACAACAACAACAAGTATGTGCTCCAATCACTACATCACAACAACAACAAGTATGTGCTCCAATCACTACATCACAACAACAACAAGTATGTGCTCCAATCACTACATCACAACAACAACAAGTATGTGCTCCAATCACTACATCACTACAACAACAAGTATGTGCTCCAATCACTACATCACAACAACAACAAGTATGTGCTCCAATCACTACATCACTACAACAACAAGTATGTGCTCCAATCACTACATCACAACAACAACAAGTATGTGCTCCAATCACTACATCACTACAACAACAAGTATGTGCTCCAATCACTACATCACAACAACAACAAGTATGTGCTCCAATCACTACATCACTACAACAACAAGTATGTGCTCCAATCACTACACCACAACAACAACAAGTATGTGCTCCAATCACTACATCACAACAACAAGTATGTGCTCCAATCACTACACCACAACAACAACAAGTATGTGCTCCAATCACTACACCACAACAACAACAAGTATGTGCTCCAATCACTACATCACAACAACAAGTATGTGCTCCAATCACTACATCACAACAACAACAAGTATGTGCTCCAATCACTACATCACAACAACAACAAGTATGTGCTCCAATCACTACATCACAACAACAACAAGTATGTGCTCCAATCACTACATCACAACAACAACAAGTATGTGCTCCAATCACTACACCACAACAACAACAAGTATGTGCTCCAATCACTACACCACAACAACAACAAGTATGTGCTCCAATCACTACATCACAACAACAACAAGTATGTGCTCCAATCACTACATCACAACAACAACAAGTATGTGCTCCAATCACTACATCACAACAACAAGAAGTATGTGCTCCAATCACTACACCACAACAACAACAAGTATGTGCTCCAATCACTACACCACAACAACAACAAGTATGTGCTCCAATCACTACATCACAACAACAACAAGTATGTGCTCCAATCACTACACCACAACAACAACAAGTATGTGCTCCAATCACTACACCACAACAACAACAAGTATGTGCTCCAATCACTACATCACAACAACAACAAGTATGTGCTCCAACCACTACATCACAACAACAACAAGTATGTGCTCCAATCACTACATCACAACAACAACAAGTATGTGCTCCAATCACTACATCACAACAACAACAAGTATGTGCTCCAATCACTACATCACAACAACAACAAGTATGTGCTCCAATCACTACATCACAACAACAACAAGTATGTGCTCCAATCACTACATCACAACAACAAGTATGTGCTCCAATCACTACATTACAACAACAACAAGTATGTGCTCCAATCACTACATCACAACAACAACAAGTATGTGCTCCAATCACTACATCACAACAACAAGTATGTGCTCCAATCACTACATCACAACAACAACAAGTATGTGCTCCAATCACTACATCACAACAACAACAAGTGTGTGGTCCAATCACTACATCACAACAACAACAACAACAAGTATGTGCTCCAATCACTACATCACAACAACAACAAGTATGTGCTCCAATCACTACACCACAACAACAACAAGTATGTGCTCCAATCACTACATCACAACAACAACAAGTATGTGCTCCAATCACTATATCACTACAACAACAAGTATGTGCTCCAATCACTACATCACAACAACAACAAGTATGTGCTCCAATCACTACATCACAACAACAACAAGTATGTGGTCCAATCACTACATCACAACAACAACAACAACAAGTATGTGCTCCAATCACTACATCACAACAACAACAAGTATGTGCTCCAATCACTGCATCACAACAACAACAAGTATGTGCTCCAATCACTACATCACAACAACAACACGTATGTGCTCCAATCACTACACCACAACAACAACAAGTATGTGCTCCAATCACTACATCACAACAACAACAAGTATGTGCTCCAATCACTACATCACAACAACAACAAGTATGTGCTCCAATCACTACATCACAACAACAACAAGTATGTGCTCCAATCACTACATCACTACAACAACAAGTATGTGCTCCAATCACTACATCACAACAACAACAAGTATGTGCTCCAATCACTACATCACAACAACAACAAGTATGCGCTCCAATCACTACATCACAACAACAACAAGTATGTGCTCCAATCACTACATCACAACAACAACAAGTATGTGCTCCAATCACTACATCACAACAACAACAAGTATGTACTCCAATCACTACATCACAACAACACGTATGTGCTCCAATCACTAAAACATAAGAGTTGTAGAAATGATTGTAAAGTCAAGACAGCCATGACAGGATGTTCTTTACACGTGTACGTACACTTTTGATCTCAACTCTATATGTTTTTTTATTTTATATTTATAAAAATTTTTTAGCTGTATGTAGAAATGTCTGTTTTTTCCCTTGGTCTCAGTCTGGACCCCCTCAGTCTGGACCCCCTCAGTCTGGACTCCCTCAGTCTGGACCCCCTCAGTCTGGACCCCCTCAGTCTGGACCCCCTCTCCAGGGGCCCAGGCTTAGACAGTATTTGTGATTGGGACTCAGGAGGCTGGTCCCTGTTGACCGTGCATGCGGGGCCCAGCAACACCAAACAATAAAGATGGCAGCGGAAACGGAAAAGGGAAAATGTGCCATCGCCACGGCAACGGGGCCGCGTCATAATCTCACACCGGCGCGGCGGAGACAACGCTCGGTTCGTCACGGCGGCGGGGCGGGCACAGGGGCCGAGACGGATCCCTGACATGACATTTCCAGCGCCGAAAGGTATCCGCTTCTGTGAGGCGCACACTTCCTGTCAGCGCGTGCAGGCGGAGGTGTCAAAGTCAAAGTCAGTGATGCCTCGTTAGCGCGCACGCCCAATCAAAGCTTCGTCATCGGCGTGGTCGGAGTACTTACTGTTCTGGCTCTGCGTGTTTTTCATCATGCTCGGGTTTTCTGTCGGAGACGAGACAAAAAAAAAAGAAGACAGAAGGTTAGAATGGTTGACAGCTTTGTGGAGACTAGATTGGCATCCACTGGTATCTCGTGATGGAGGTGGAACAAAACAGTCTGGCGCCAAACTCTGGCAGATTGACTAGATTGGCATCCCCTGGTATCTCGTGATGGAGGTGGAACAAAACAGTCTGGTGCCAAACTCTGGCAGATTGACTAGATTGGCATCCCCTGGTATCTCGTGATGGAGGTGGAACAAAACAGTCTGGCGCCAAACTCTGGCAGATTGACTAGATTGGCATCCACTGGTACCTCGTGATGGAGGTGGAACAAACCAGTCTGGTGCCAAACTCTGGCAGATTGACTAGATTGGCATCCACTGGTATCTCGTGATGGAGGTGGAACAAAACAGTCTGGTGCCAAACTCTGGCAGATTGACTAGATTGGCATCCACTGGTATCTCGTGATGGAGGTGGAAGAAACCAGTCTGGTGCCAAACTCTGGCAGATTGACTAGATTGGCATCCACTGGTACCTCGTGATGGAGGTGGAACAAGCCAGTCTGGTGCCAAACTCTGGCAGATTGACTAGATTGGCATCCACTGGTACCTCGTAATGGAGGTGGAACAAACCAGTCCGGTGCCAAACTCTGGCAGATTGACTAGATTGGCATCCACTGGTACCTCGTGATGGAGGTGGAACAAAACAGTCTGGTGCCAAACTCTGGCAGATTGACTAGATTGGCATCCACTGGTATCTCGTGATGGAGGTGGAACAAACCAGTCTAGGTGCCAAACTCTGGCAGATTGACTAGATTGGCATCCACTGGTACCTCGTGATGGAGGTGGAACAAAACAGTCTGGTGCCAAACTCTGGCAGATTGACTAGATTGGCATCCACTGGTATCTCGTGATGGAGGTGGAACAAAACAGTCTGGCGCCAAACTCTGGCAGATTGACTAGATTGGCATCCACTGGTATCTCGTGATGGAAGTGGAACAAAACAGTCTGGTGCCAAACTCTGGCAGATTGACTAGATTGGCATCCACTGGTATCTCGTGATGGAGGTGGAACAAAACAGTCTGGCGCCAAACTCTGGCAGATTGACTAGATTGGCATCCACTGGTACCTCGTGATGGAGGTGGAACAAACCAGTCTGGTGCCAAACTCTGGCATATTGACTAGATTGGCATCCACTGGTACCTCGTGATGGAGGTGGAACAAACCAGTCTAGGTGCCAAACTCTGGCAGATTTAAAGCACATGTTTTTAAATGCCTTAAGCGTGCAGAGTCATGGCAAAGGAGGAGATAAGCGTGTCTCCTGGGTATTAGCAACGCCTCCAAGTTATACATATTATTATGGGATGCTCACGTTTAAAGAAGGTGTTGGGTGCACCCACCTTATTAGAGATGTTTATACTGTCATCACAAAATAAGTGTAATTAATTCCAATAATTATTCATGAGGCTAACTTTACCCACATTTACAGATATCAAGATACACTGCAAGCTCAATGTCAAATGAAACTAAATAACATTTATTAATACATGAACATACACAGAAGTACTGGAAATTGCTATTGTTAAGTACCGGTGTCGATTCCCAGATACCAAAAATCCGCACCGCATCAAATTAAATTTGACCCTGGGCTCTAGGCGAAGGCGGTAATACACTCCCCTCCCTCTCCACGTCTGCCCTGCTTGTCTTGTCTTGTACTGTCTTCTTTAACTTTAACGTGTGTATGTGTATTAGGGTTTGTTTTTCCTGACCCCAAACCGAGCCCCGCCCCAGTCTGGAGCGACTCTAGCTGATGGGTCGCTAAAGTACAATGTACGGTATTTTCCGCACCATAGGGCGCACCAGATTATAAGGCGCACTGCCGATGAATGGTCTATTTATTTGATCTTTTTTCATACATAAGGCACACCGCATTATAGGGCGCATTAAAGGACTCAGATTATTATGATTATTTTCTAAAACTAAAATACTTCCTTGTGGTCTACATAAGATGTAATGCTGCTTCTTTGCTCAAAATGTTGCATAGATGATGTTTTACTCATCATCTTCAACTCACTTTCTGACAGTCTCTTCAGGATGCGCCGTTTTGTGGGCGCTCTTATCTACGTGCCTCCACTTGGACAGCGTCTTCTTTGTTGTAGCGGTGTAGCGTGCAAGGACGGGAGTGGAAGAAGTGTCAAAAGATGGCGCTAACTGTTTTAATGACATTCACACTTTACTTCAATCAATAACGGAGCAGCATCTCCTCATCCGGAAACAACAACACAGAAAATGTGTCCCGTGAAAAAAACGTCCCACTGGAACTCTCTAATAACTAAAGTTCCTTGGGTGAATAATGTCAACTCACTATACCGGCATGTTTTAGTGCTTTCATGGTGAGTTTACTGACAGATATAAGTAAGAACTTTACACTACTTGATATTAGAAATGGCAACAGTGGAGGATGAATGTCACATAACAAGAATATGGAGAAAAAGAAGATTATCGACTACAAAAGCAGAGGTGCGCAATTTTTCAGGATTTATGCAGATCCCAAATACAGATCAGCAGGTACTAGAAGGTAAGAAAAGTTGCTTTTGCATAATATTGTGAAACAAAACAGCAGATAATACGTCTTACCTTATACACACACCATAATAATACTCCTATGTTGAAGCACATCAAGTGGTGTGGCTTCATAGCTTACCAAAGTCCTACTAAAACATTTTGATGGATTTTTGAGCGCCGTGTGTAATGTTCTATATTTTCAAAGGGACATATAAAATGTTGGTGTTATTTACTTGAGTCATATTGCCATCATAGTGCAGTCTACACGTATCTCTTATGTTTGACTGCCATCTACTGCTCACACTTATCATTACACCATGTACCAAATAAAATTGCTTCGAGGTCGGTGAGCAAAACCAGAATTATTCCATACATTAGGCGCACCCGATTTTTGTCGAGTTTTGAGGAAAAAAAGGGATTTTAAGTGCGCCTTCTAGTCCGGAAAATACGGCATGTCTGTTTTTAAACGGGCAAACAAGCAAGAGTGTTTGTAATGTCGTTGTGCTTTTTAGGCGCAATGACAATAAAGTGCTAGCCTATCCATTACGTCCCTAGTGTGCGTATTACGGCCAGCACACTCCCCCTTGGCCATGTCAGGAGTCACTTCCCGGCTGTATGACCATGGACACCACCACCATGCGGTGACACCACCACCATGCGGTCACACCACCACCATGCGGTGACACAACTACGCCCGATGGTTCTTCTTGTTAAAGTAGTTCATCTCAAAGCTGCGAGGGGTGACGCCAAGGTCACCCGATCACAATCCACTCGCCCCGAGCAAGAGTGGGAGCAACATCCAAGGTGGGTGAGGACAGATGGGCGGCAGATGACACCTCAGGGTGCACCGGTGTGCTAAGTAGAGGTTGGGGTTCCTCCTTGCTGAACTCATCCCAAGGTGACGTCTCTCTGGAGCTGTCAGTTGTCCTTTAAAAGGTGAGGTGTCAGGGAGTATTAGTGTCTTATTTGGTACGCTAGTAATACGGTAGGTAATCAAGATATCTACTCTAGTATCTTTAAGTAGAATAAACTTCCAATTTGGAGTAAAAGCTGGTAACGTAAATCCCAAACTCTTCATCGCTAAAGGTGGTAATGTTTTGTGTTCAATAGTTTTCATTCACCTCAAGCAAAGACACTGAAAAGGTGTGTCATTGTTGGTGCCACGGCGCCATCTTTTGGACGAGTTGCGGGTTGAAAAGGTTCTTCCTGTTTTGATGCCTTGAACCGGAAGTAAAACCGTCCGTAGCGTTTATGCTGGAAAGGATTCTTCGTTCATCGCTCCAAACAACGTTTGTAAGTTTTACAATACAACTAAAACAATTCTTACTTGCTAAGGCGTGCCATGTGTGACGTCTGCAGGAGTGTTTTCATGCATATTTATACCTGCTATCGTAATGTAATGAAGCTGGCATCTGTGTTAGTATTACAAGCTTATAATGGCATTATTTTTGTATTGTTTGAGGTTCACAAATTCCTCAGTAAATTCACCAAAATGACACGGTTACAGATACGTGAGTAAAGATGATCAGGCTCTCAATAGTATTTACATTTGTGTGTGTGTGTGGGGTGAATATTTATATATATATATTTATTTCAACAATGAAATAATACTGAATGTTTATACTGTAATCGGACAATAAATAAATAAGTAAACACATGTTTTTCCTCATATTATAACCGTACAAATATAGCTCCCAAATGTGGACAACAGTCTGTGTTGATGCTGGTGTATCCCTGGAGATGGCAAACGATAAGAGACACTTTTACCCCGAAATCCCAGGAATTTTGCTACCAAGACTTTCTGTGCGGTTGATTCAATGCGATTTACTTACCTTCCGCTTTTTTTTTACATTTACCGTATTTTCCGGACTGTAAACCGCTTTTTTCCCCCAGGCTTTGAACCCTGCAGTTTGTACAAAGGTGCGGCTAATCTATGGATTTTCCTTCGCTGACGGCTAAATTATGGAACGTAAAGAAATCAAACAATGTACCACTATGATCCACTTGAAGAAGCTGTTCAAACTCAAAAGTGTTTGCCAAGTACAAGGAAGAAGAATCCTGATAAACATCGTGAGCCTTATTAAAGAAGAAGAACATCTTATTCATCTCATAAAGGATGAATGAAGACATCAATAACTTCTCTGTTTTGTTTGTTCAGCCGTTTTACTGCCGCGCTACAGACACCCTTTGGAAACAATTAAGGTATGTAAATAAACACGTACAGAATATTTACATGTAAGTAGAGATGTCCGATAATATCGGTCTGCCAATATTATCGGCCGATAAATACGTTAAAATGTAATATCGGAAATTATCGGTATCGGCTTTTTTATTATCTGTATAGTTTTTTGTTTTTTTTTATTAAATCCACATAAAAAACACAAGATACACTTACAATTAGTGCACCAACCCAAAAAACCTCCCTCCCCCATTTACACTCATTCACACAAAAGGGTTGTTTCTTTCTGTTATTAATATTCTGGTTCCTACATTATATATCAATATATATCAATACAGTCTGCAAGGGATACAGTCCGTAAGCACACATGATTGTGCGTGCTGCTGCTCCACTAATACTACTAACCTTTAACAGTTAATTTTCATTAATTACTAGTTTCTATGTAACTGTTTTTATATTGTTTTACTTTCTTTTTTATTCAAGAACATGTTTTTAATTTATTTATCTTATTTTATTTGATTCATTTTTTAAAAAAGTACCTTATCTTCACCATACCTGGTTGTCCAAATTAGGCATAATAATGTGTTAATTCCACGACTGTATATATCGGTTGATAGCGGTATCGGTTGATATCGGTATCTGTAATTAAAGAGTTGGACAATATCGGCATATCGGATATCGGCAAAAAGCCATTATCGGACATCCCTACATGTAAGTATCTTATATATATATGTGCCTTATAGTCCGGTGTGACTAATATATGAAAAAACAGTTCTTTAAAATGTAGTAGGTGTGGCTTATAGTCATTGGTAAATGTAGTAGGTGTGGCTTATAGTCATTGGTAAATGTAGTAGGTGTGGCTTATAGTCATTGGTAAAGCAGTCGTATCCACCGTGTCTGTCCTTGCTTTTCTTGCCTAAAAGTCACAATTTTTTGATGGATTTTTCCAAATGTTAATAATAATACAGCTAAGTAAAATAAGCAGCTTACAGTTACTTACAGTTAGGGATGGGTACCTTTTATATCTGAACCGATACACGACCAATTCCTTGTACCTG
>NC_084756.1:14652898-14665398 GCF_033978785.1 Entelurus aequoreus
ATTATCATGTATATTATCATTTCATTTAAAATTTTTTCATAAGAATCAACTATTTAAAAAGAGTTCCCCGTAAGGAGCTTTTCAAACCTGTAACCTCTTTTAAACAGCTTCATTATAATTCTTACGCCAAATAACACATTGTGAAAATAAGTTTGAATCAAGACTCATATTGAAGGGAGACTCCATTCTGAATCCAATCATCCAATCGTAATTGTGTCAAATTGTTCCTGCCCTATGGTAAAATACTGCAATGGCAGCATTAATATTATTGCAGGCATGTTTGTGACTCCCAGCAAAGGTCAGGAAGTAATTATTATTACTATTATTATTATTATTATTATTATTATTATTATTATTATTATTATTATTATTGCAGGCATGTTTGTGACTCCCAGCAGAGGTCAGGAAGTGGCCAAATTAAAAAGTGCTGCTCAGACAGACACGTATTCAATCTCAGAGTTGAGCCAACAAGAAGGAGGAGTACAAACAGAAAGTCCTCATCCATAATATATTCCTAAACGCCGTCGGGATGGCGAGCAAATCTACATCTTATTGCGAGGCCAGCAAAATGATCCACAATCATATCTCCGTCTGCTTGATACCACTGATCTATCTTGATACCACTGATCTATCACCACTGGCTACTGTTGTGATACCACTGATCTATCACCACTGGCTACTGTTGTGATACCACTGATCTATCACCACTGGCTACTGTTGTGATACCACTGATCTATCACCACCGGCTACTGTTGTGATACCACTGATCTATCACCACTGTCTACTGTTGTGATACCACTGATCTATCACCACTGTCTACTGTTGTGATACCACTGATCTATCACCACTGTCTACTGTTGTGATACCACTGATCTATCACCACTGGCTACTGTTGTGATACCACTGATCTATCACCACTGGCTACTGTTGTGATACCACTGATCTATCACCACTGGCTACTGTTGTGATACCACTGATCTATCACCACTAATTATTTTATTTATTAATTTATTTTGTGGGCGCAGCTTATATACCGGTGCGCTCTATAGTCTGGAAATTAGGGTACTATCTACTTCACCAATCTCTTCTTCTATATAATCTTTGGTATCATATTTGTATATAATGTTTTGGCTGATATAGTTATGTTGTTGTTGTTGTTGTTGTTGCTTCTCTTGTCCCAGAAATGTCCCCCTTTGTCTTCTTTCTCTTCCTTCTTTTTATCCCCCAAATAATAAATATAACCAAACATTAAACAAAGTCAAATCCAAATAAGGCAACAAGAGAAATATGCCACTCACAGCTACTTATTATTAACCTTGTTAATAAAGTTCATACTAGGGTTTTACGAGCAGAGGAGCATGTTGGGCAGCGCGCACACACAGAGTACTTACAAGCAGACACAGTGTTTAGACAGAAAAGGGAGAATGGTGTAAAAAGTCAAGATAAAGGTGAAGTTATAACACTGAAACACCCTCAGGAAGAGCTGCTTTAAGACACGGCTAACATCCATCCACAGTGTTTTAGCTACTTTTAAATCACTAATCCTGGTCTCCATGGCGACAAATAAAGTATGTTTCTTACAAGTAGTATTATCACTGCAGGACGAGGAGTAGCTAAACATGCTTCACTACACACCGTAGCTCACCGGCGCCACAATGTAAACAAACGCCATCGGTGGATCTACACCTGACATCCACTGTAATGATACCAACTACAGGAACGTATCTAGTCAATACTACTACGATGTATATTATGTTTATAAAGTCAGTAAATACGTCCCTGGACACATGAGGACTTTGAATATGACCAATGTATGATCCTGTAACTACTTGGTATCACATCCATACCTAAATGTGTGGTATCATCCAAAACTAATGTCAAGTATCAAAGAAGAGAAGAATAAGTGATTATTACATTTGAACAGAAGTGTAGATAGAACATGTTAAAATAGAAAATAAGCAGATATTAACAGTAAATGAACAAGTAGATTAATAATCAATTTTTACAGTTTGTCCCTCATAATGTGTACAAAATAATAGGTGTATAAATGACACAATATGTTACTGCAGACTAATTAGGAGTCTTTGTTTGTTTACTTACTACTAAAAGACAAGTTGTCTATTTTATTGAAGGACTAAATGACAATAATAAACATATGTTTCATGTACACTAACATTTTCTGTTCAAATAAAGCCAATAATGACATTTTTTGTGGTCCCCTTTATTTAGAAAAGTATCTAAATACATTTTGGTACCGGTACCAAAATATTGGTACTGGGACAACACTAGACCATACAAATACAAACCCCGTTTCCATATGAGTTGGGAAATTGTGTTGGATGTAAATATAAACGGAATACAATGATCTAAGTTAATGATTATTTGCAAAAAAAAAAATAAAGTTTATGAGTTTGAACATGAAATATGTTGTCTTTGTAGCATATTCAACTGAATATGGCTTGAAAAGGATTCACAAATCATTGTATTCCGTTTATATTTACATCTAACACCATTTACCAACTCATATGGAAACGGGGTTTGTACTTGAGGATTTGCATTCAGTTTGATACTGTGAGCATGAAACAATGTAAAGGTGAAGGTAAAAAACAGGTGAAGGTAAAAAAAGGTGAAGGGTCAAAAAATGTGAAGGTCAAAAACAACGTAAAGGTGTTGAAAGTGAGATGAAAAGATGGTACGACAACACGTGAGATGTAATGTTAAAGCCTCACACTGTGCTACTTACCCCACGAGGTCCTACCTGGAATCCTTGCACAGTGATGCGCACTGTGTCCCCAACTTTGGCCCTGCTGGGGGTCATGAAGAGCTTGGGGCCCTTAGGGGCGGCTGCAGGGAGATAAAAAAGGGGGGTGGGGGGAAAGAGGACAAAAGGTCATCGCGGAGAGAAAAACCACCTGTTCCGTCAAGGGAGGAATACAATTTCCTGTCAATTCAGGTCAGCGGGCAAGAGAGCGGGGACAAGCGAGTCCTTTTATCCGGAAGACGGTGCTGGATTTATTCCCCCGCTGGGGAGAAAAAGGGTGGATAGTCATTACTGGAGGAGAATGGGAGCACGGTGGGTGAAGTGTGGAGGCGGCCAGATAAGAAACAATCTGAGAGCTAATTCCTTTGTCTTGCTGTGGACAGCCTGGTCCTGCGTGGCCCCTAAAACAATCACATTCTAGCGCTCCAAGATTATATTCCCCTCTTACGTGTGGAGCCCAGATAAAAATGATCATTTGCATAATAAAAAAATGCACATTTTCGCGGTGACAAGCAATTTTCCCTTTAAGGCACAAAATGTCATTCAAAAATAAGCACACAACAATTTTCAATGCAACTGAGGAAATAGTTTTGGTCATCACTGTTCAATTATTAATTAATAACGTGTGTCTTTAAGGACCACAGGAATCCCATCCATCATTTTATTGAGCAAAACTCTTTGCCGGTCATAAAGTCATGACCAACAAATGTACATCTGGCAAAACTGCTCGTTTTCTGCCTTACAAACCACACCAAAACCAACTTTGTCAACAGCACCCGCTCGCTCCTTCTCACCTGCACCAACACTTGCACATGAGGCCCTCAGCCAGCGATGCGTTTACAGACACACAAAAAGTCGGACAACTCCAACACCACACGCAATGTATAATTCCAGGTCGTTACTACGGTATACCGCTATTAGTATAGTACCGCGATACTAATGAATCATATTCGATACTATGCCGCCTCTAACGTGGTGTCATTGCTGGTTTTATGAGCAGAGGAGCATGTTGGGCAGCGCACACACACAGAGTACTTACAAAAGGGAGAATGGACGCATTTTGGTGTACAAAGTCAAGATAAAGGTGAAGTTATAACACTGAAGCAGCTAAAGTCCAGCCGCAGTCTGCAGTGTTTTAGCTACTTTTAAATCACTAATCCTGGTCTCCATGGCGACAAATAAAGTACGTTTCTTACAAGTAGCATTATCACTGGAGGACGAGGAATAGCTAAACATGCTTCACTACACACCGTAGGGGGATACAATAGCTCACCACCGTCACAATGTAAACAAATGCCATGGGTGGATCTACATCTGACATCCACTGTAATGATACCAAGTACAAGAGCGTATCTAGTCGATACTACTATGATTGCATCAATGTTTTTTGGCATCTTCTTTTGTTTAAAAAAATATATATATTATATTAATAAATTCAGTAAATACGTCCCTGGACACATGATGACTTTGAATATGACCAATGTATGATCCTGTAACTACTTGGTATCGGATCCATACCTAAATGTGTGGTATCATCCAAAACTAATGTCAAGTATCAAAGAAGAGAAGAATAAGTGATTATTACATTTGAACAGAAGTGTAAATATAACATGTTAAAACAGAAAATAAGCAGATATTAACAGTAAATGAACAAGTAGATTAATAATCAGTTTTTACAGTTTGTCCCTCATAATGTGTACAAAATAATAGGTGTATAAATGACTGCAGACTAATTAGGAGTCTTTGTTTGTTTACTTACTACTAAAAGACAAGTTGTCTAGTATGTTCACTATTTTATTTAAGGACTAAATGACAATAATAAACATATGTTTCATGTACACTAACATTTGTTGTTACAATAAAGCCAATAATGACATTTTGTGTGGTCCCCTTTATTTAATAAAGAATCGAAAAGTACCGAAAAGTATCGAAATACATTTTGGTGCAGGTACCAAAATATTAGTATCGGGACAACACTATACTTTACCAATCAAATGTATGCTTATTCTACCGTCATTTATTAAGAATCTTAATTTCTAAATATTGATCATGAAATGCTGTTAGCATATTAAAAAAAATACTAATAAAAATATATAATTTACAAACGGAAAGTTACAGGAATGTACACATGATCCCATGCTTACATCTCATTGTGCAACATGTGAAGGTTTTCATGGGAACTAAATGCGATCTCTGAAAGGGGTCCGCATTATTTCCAAAGCAGGACCCCCCACCCAATACCAGTACACAATACCACCCAATACCAGTACACAATACCACCCAATACCAGTACACAATACCACCCAAAACCAGTACACAATACCACCCAATACTAGTACACAATACCACCCAATACCAGTACACAATACCACCCAATACCAGTACACAATACCACCCAATACCAGTACACAATACCACCCGAAACCAGTACACAATACCACCCAATACCAGTACACAATACCACCCAATACCAGTACACAATACCACCCAATACTAGTACACAATACCACCCAATACTAGTACACAATACCACCCAATACCAGTACACAATACCATCCAATACCAGTACACAATACCACCCAATACCAGTACACAATACCACCCAATACCAGTACACAATACCACCCAATACTAGTACACAATACCACCCAATACTAGTACACAATACCACCCAATACCAGTACACAATACCACCCAATACTAGTACACAATACCACCCAAAACCAGTACACAATACCACACAATACCAGTACACAATACCACCCAATACCAGTACACAATACCACCCAATACCAGTATACAATACCACCCAATACCAGTACACAATACCACCCAATACTAGTACACAATACCACCCAATACCAGTACACAATACCACACAATACTAGTACACAATACCACCCAATACCAGTACACAATACCACCCAATACCAGTACACAATACCACCCAATACCAGTACACAATACCACCCAATACCAGTACACAATACCACCCAATACCAGTACACAATACCACCCAATACCAGTACACAATACCACACAATACCAGTACACAATACCACCCAATACCAGTTCACAATACCACCCAATACCAGTACACAATACCACCCAATACTAGTACACAATACCACCCAATACCAGTACACAATACCACCCAATACCAGTACACAATACCACCCAATACTAGTACACAATACCACCCAATACCAGTACACAATACCACCCAATACCAGTACACAATACCACCCAAAACCAGTACACAATACCACCCAATACCAGTACACAATACCACACAATACCAGTACAAAATACCACCCAATACCAGTACACAATACCACCCAATACCAGTTCACAATACCACCCAATACCAGTACACAATACCACCCAATACTAGTACACAATACCACCCAATACCAGTACACAATACCACCCAATACCAGTACACAATACCACCCAATACTAGTACACAATACCACCCAATACCAGTACACAATACCACCCAATACCAGTACACAATACCACCCAAAACCAGTACACAATACCACCCAATACCAGTACACAATACCACCCAATACTAGTACACAATACCACCCAATACCAGTACACAATACCACCCAATACTAGTACACAATACCACCCAATACTAGTACACAATACCACCCAATACCAGTACACAATACCACCCAATACTAGTACACAATACCACCCAATACCAGTACCAGCTCATGAAAAACAAATGTGTTTGTTATTGTGGGCCCAAACACTTATATCAGAAAATAATCTCATGGAAATGATTGCTGTCATTTGATTATAATAATAAGACATTTAACTGAGTCATGTTTGGCACAGGTGTGCTGCAGGTGTGGCCACAGTGTGCACGTCTGATGTCGCTCACCTGTGCTTCACTCGGTGCTCACGGACAAAGAAGCTATTTTTCCACAAGTGGACAAATTCATCGGCAGTGACAAAGCATTTACTTTTATTAAAGACGTTCATCTTCAATTCATTTGCTGCATTAACTGCTGATGCAACTCACTTTAGACACTTCAGTACTAAGAGGAGGATGGAAGCTCTTCATGCGGCTAATCAAGTCTTTTGTAAGCCACTTGGCTGACTGACTGAGGCCACAATGACACATTTGCACTTAGAACACCGCCACGTGTCCTATTGAAAGGTACGCACTTCGGTTTGGGTCCAACCCGAGCGCGACAAGACTAGATTCAAAAGTTTCGGACAGCTAAATGATTCGGATTCTGACGTAATCAAAAGAAAGAACCAAATATAAATAAACAATTTTACTTACTGAAAGACTTTAAATCAAAAGTATTAATTAGGAATGTAACTATGAGACCAGGGGACGTACTTATCAAGCTTCTTAGAGTGCCATTTTACACTTAAGTCCTGAGAATTTGCGAAATTTAGTCCTACTCTCAAACTTAAGAATAAAAGCTTTTTATCAACGTTCTTAAGTCTAAGAATCACTCCTACTCTCCACGATATTTAAGAGACCTTCAGAGGTGTCTTAAGTGGTTAGGAGTTGCCAGCAGGGGATGGCACTGAGGCGAGAGGGACGTTTTTTTTTTTTTTTTGATGACGAGCAGCTGATCAAACGGTATCGTTTAGACAGAGCGGATATTATTTTTGTCACAGATTTAATACTTTTCGATTCCTTGTTGATTTCTGCATGTGTCTGCAGTGGGCTAGTATATATAGAGCCACCCACACCACTTTCAAATTAGTTGCCTAATTAATGAATTGGAAAGAAAATGTTATGACAGTAGCGTATGTGTGTGGCCGTGAGGTGAGTGACGTCAGTGAGTGTGTGGGCGAGAGAAGAGAGGGAGCGGTAGCGTGAGTGCCGGCGGGGACTAGTTTGTTTTGTATTATTTTGTAGTTTATGGTCAAAATATACACTCCCATTGTCCACTTAAATATTTCCAAGATATTTCTTTATTCTTAGACAACGGATTCCCTTCCGTGATTGGTCATTTCTAAGGACACAGAAATGACGTCACCTAAAATTGCGTTTACGGCACATAGTAATGTCGTAATTCAGCTCTGAGTGTGACACTTCAGATTCAGTCCTACACTTCGCTGAAAGTGTGAGTAAGACGCTTGATAACTAACTTTTAAGTGCAGCTTTCAGCCAAGAATTTATTTACTCTTAAGTCAACTCTTAGCAGACTTCTTAGGAGTCATTCTAAGAAGCTTGATAAGTACGGCCCCAGGTGTTCATCACATGTTTGACCTCGGAGCCCGAGTCTTCCACTACAGAAGGGCTCGGGGCCCACTCAAATAGCGGGTCTAATTACAAAAACAAACACTAACGAAAGGATTCACAAAAAACGATGACAAACAAATGTGCAGACAATTAATTACACAATGCTACGACAAATTCGAACTAAATCAATAATAAATATGCTTCTTAAATATATATCCATCCATTTTCTACCGCTTGTCCCTTTTGGGGTCGCAGGGGGTGCTCGAGCCTATCTCAGCTACAACCGGGCGGAAGGCGGAGTACACCCTGGACAAGTCGCCACCTCATCACAGGGCCAACACAGATAGACAACATTCACACACTAGGGAGCATTCAGTGTTGCCAATCAACCTATCCCCAGGTGCATGGAGGTGGGAGGGGCCTATCCCCAGGTGCATGTCTTTGGAGGTCGGAGGGGCCTATCCCCAGGTGCATGTCTTTGGAGGTGGGAGGAGCCTATTCCCTGGTGCATGTCTTTGGAGGTGGGAGGGGCCTATCTCCAGGTGCATGTCTTTGGAGGTGGGAGGAGCCTATTCCCTGGTGCATGTCTTTGGAGGTGGGAGGAGCCTATCCCCAGGTGCATGTCTTTGGAGGTGGGAGGAGCCTATCCCCAGGTGCATGTCTTTGGAGGTGGGAGGAGCCTATCCCCAGGTGCATGTCTTTGGAGGTGGGAGGGGCCTATCCCCAGGTGCATGTCTTTGGAGGTCGGAGGGGCCTATCCCCAGGTGCATGTCTTTGGAGGTGGGAGGAGCCTATTCCCTGGTGCATGTCTTTGGAGGTGGGAGGGGCCTATCCCCAGGTGCATGTCTTTGGAGGTGGGAGGGGCCTATCCCCAGGTGCATGTCTTTGGAGGTGGGAGGAGCCTATCTCCTGGTGCATGTCTTTGGAGGTGGGAGGAAGCCGGAGTACCCGGAGGGTGTCATGATCCGTGTTCCGGATCATGTTTTTGTTATGTTCTGTTAGTTTTAGACTCCATAGTTCCTGTTTTTGTGCACCCTTGTTTGTTTTAGTTACCATGGCGACTTATGATTTTCACCTGCCTCTGGTGGTCGGGACGCGCACCTGTTTCCAATCTAGAGACGTTATTTAAGCTTGCCTTTGCCAGTCAGTCGTCCTGGCGTCATTGTTTGCCTCATGCCTGGACTGCGTAAGTCGTGTTTATTTCATGCCACAGTTTAAGAGTATGTGAAAGTTTGACTCCTACCTTGTTTACTTCTGTGAGGACATCCTTAAAGTTGTGTAATCAATGAGAAATATCAAGCAGCTAAAATGCACCAAACATGGGTAAGTGTGGAGAGTGTTTTGCATGTTCCCATCATGCCTTGCAATGGATTTAAATGGGTGTATTTTGCAGTTTTTATGGTGCATGGACGTTTTTCATAGCATCCACAAAGTCCAGTGAGCAGGTTGTGTTGTGTGTTGACATTTTGTGTTAATTGGACTTTTTTTTTTTTACGCACCATGACTAGGGAAGGTTGTTCTAATTGGGTCGTATAAGTAAACGCTCCGTGAAGCCCTTTTTAGAGCTTACTAAAATGTTGTTGGCCTGAAAGAATCACATCGTCCACTAGGTGGCAGCAAAGCACCAGCATCTATATTGATGGGCATTTCAAATAAATTGAAATCTCCCTGCGAGGAGGTGCTTGACGTCTCGGGGGCCAAAATGAAGAGACCGGCGGGCCGTAGAACGATGGTACACACCCTTTTATAGTTTGTGCAAGCTTTCTACACTGCAAAAAGTGAAATCTAAGTAAGATGAAATATCTCAAACAAGGGTGATATTTGCTTATTTTCTGTCTGATAAGATAATTCTTCTCATTAAGCAGATTTTATGTTAGAGTGTTTTACTTATTTTAAGTGTTTTGGTCCTAAATGATGTCAGTAAGACATTACAGCTTGTTGCTGAGATTTGATGAGCTATATTGAGTAAAACATGCTTGAAAATAGAATATAAACTGTTGCAAAGCTGTGTCATCAACACTCACAAGTAGAAAACTATTACAAAACTATTTCAAAGTCATCATTTCTTATTTTAAGCATGAAAAAAAAAATCATGATGCGGAGCGCATATCATTATGTCAAGATAATGGCACTAGCATTTACTTCATTTCAGAATATTTTTCAACATTTTGAGCAAAAAGGTCTCTTTTTTTTTTCCTACCAAGAAAAGTGCACTTGTTATTAGTAAAAATATACTTATTTTAAGGTACTTTTGGGTTAATTGAGGTTAGCTAATTTGACTTGTTTTGGAAAGTCTTGACAAGCCAAATTTTCTTGTTCTATTGGCAAATATTTTTGCTTAGTTCAAATAAAATACCCCTGATTCTTTGGGACAGAGGACCCTATTGTATTTCTAGCGTTGTATTATTATACCGCCGCCGCTTTGAGCTGTAATTTAACATGCTTCAAAACTCACCAAATTGGACACACACATCAGGACTGGCGAACATTGCGATCTAATCAAAAAACCAAACCCCAAATCTCAAAATTTCATTCTTGCGCCCCCTAGGAAGAAAACACAGACAAAACTGCCTGTAACTCCCAGTAGGAATGTCGTAGAGACATGAAACAAAAACCTCTATGTAGGTCTCACTTAGACCTATATTTCATACACTGACAACCCCCAGCAAAAATCAACAGGAAGTTTGCAATTCCCCCTTCAAAACAAAAGTTGTGTAAAAACAGTCACCTTTTTTTCAAACATGATCTCCTCTGAGCGTGTTTGTCGTGTCGGCTTCAAATTAGCAGAGGAGAGAGATTGAACCCTTCTGATTAAAAGTTGATGAAAGAGTTTTAATTACTGCTCTAGTTTGGATTTTATGAGCCCTCAAATTCGGTCCCGTCCATACTTGCTGCTTTAATTTTTTCTTGTTTTTGAACACTGACTTTTTGCAGTGTAGCACATATTATTTGGATCTTTGTAGATCAAGCCCACAATGTAATACAGTCCATCCTTCATTTTTTCCGTATGCTATATCTATTTGTATTGTTTTAATTTGAGAACTGTACTAATAGAATTACCTGCCAACTTTTTACATTTCATTTCACATTTTGTATTTTGCATTACTCTTCCCAAAATCCATCAAACTGTGACCTCAAAACCGAGGTACTTTCGTAGACCCGTAATATTGATGAATCAAGCATATTTGCAGAAGATTCTGATGCCCCTAAAGTAGGACAGAGACAGTGACTAATACAAATCTAAATGTGACATTTCCAAGATGAGAGCAAACGTCGACATATTTCCCCTGGCAGCGGAGGCAAGGAGGCAAGGAGGCAAGGAGGCAAGGAGGCAAGGAGGTGGCGTGTCTTCTCCTGCCGAGGACGGATGGCATTTCACAGTCCACTTCTGGCAATGCGGAGGAGGATCTGGGTTTCATGGTGTCAAACTCAGAGCTGGCCGGGCATATGGCCGTCAAAGATGATGGCTGATTTCTGGGACGAGGTCCAACGGCGACAGTTGGCGTCCGGCATCAGCACCCTCGAATGGAGCGAGATGGACATGAGGCCCAAGAGCTCGCAGGGGAAATGTGCCACAGCCCCACTAGAGAGTCGTCCAGGACTTCACTTCAGTGGTTCCCAATATTTTTTTTTTCTTTTACTGCCTAAAAATTCTACACACAATACCTTATGACAATGTGAATACAAATGAAAAAAAAAACACAAAACACATGTACTGTAAATTCTGGACTATGGCAAAAAATAAATGGATGGACACTTCTTTCCTATTTTATGAATTTTTCTTCGCTGGCGGCCATAATAAAAATAATTTTATAAAACTAACCAAGCAAAAACAATGACAGGGTGCTTTATTATTCATACAATGGCGCCATCTTTTGGACAAGTTTGCTCACTGCAGGTGCTGCAGTGTCCATCCATTTAATGGCAGTGCTTTTTTTCTACCAGAGTGTCAGTCAGTCTTCGAGCTGTCCATAGCGTTTCTACTCGTATGGATTCTTCATTCATCACTCCAAGCAACATTTATAAGTTTTACAATATAACTAAAACTATTCTTACTTGTTAAACTGTCCCATGTGTGATGTCTGTAGGAGTGTCTTCATGCATATTTGCATGTGCTATCATACTGTAATCAAGCTAGCGTCATTGGCATTAGCTAATATGCTAACACGTTTACAAGTGTCTGTGCTATTATTATTATTCCACGACAACATTATTTTCGCATTGTTTCAGTTTCACAAATTCCTCAGTAAATTCAACAAAACATCACCGTGGAGTTATTGAGTCTGTTTAGCTGATTGGAGAGCTAGCTTGTGCAGCTAGTGGGTCCATGACCATGACTTCTGTTTTGTTTGATCGGTCGTTTTACTGCCGTGTTATTTGGAAACAATTGAGGTATGTAAGTAAACATTTAAAAAATATTTCTGTGTAAATAACACATTTCGCAACGTATATACGAAACAAGTTTGTAGGGATGATATAGCCTTTGTGTTTTTTCTGACCTAACGTATATTCCGCTCT
>NC_084756.1:14670398-14777898 GCF_033978785.1 Entelurus aequoreus
ATTGAGTAGCGGCCAAAGCAGGACACGTGGAAGTAGCATCTGCTCGGCGGTGATGTCAGGCCGCCAAGGCAAAAGTTGGAATGTGGCGGAGGAAGTAAAAGACAACGTTAATATTGCACACCTTTGCTCCCTCAGCCTCCCAGCAAAGAGCAACTTTGAAATATTCAGACACACACGGTGCGTACAATCTGGTAGTGGCAGGACATCCTAGATGAGGAGCGCTCCTTTTCAACACCCCCCAGGCCAGGCGGCCATCTTTATACGGCGAGCCTGCTGCCCTTCATGAATATTCAAGGCGTGTAATGAATATTCAAGACGTGTAATACAACGTGGGTCCATTGTCACGCCGCCGCTCCGTCTCGTCTGGCGATATATTGAATCGCTGAAAGATTTATTAGATTCATTTCCTGACCGAGATCAGCGAGCAGCGGCGAGAGCGTGCGCGTACTGCGCACTTAGCCCGTTAGCGCCGTGGCGTATGAATGCATAGGGAGTGGCGAAGGTCATTGTCCATTTAAAGTAGCAGCGGAGTGGAAAACACAAGTTGACCATGTCCAAAGTATGCGGGAATACCATCTAAAATGTCACAAAGTGCCACAAGTTCAGTCAGCCATTTTGAATATTCCACCTCGAATATCTAGATTCTACGTCACTGGAGTAACGATTCTGCACTCTGACCATATTATTAGGGCAGTCATACTGGAAATTTGCAAACATTGTAAAGAGATGTGCTGTTTATCATTGACAATCCTTATGTAAGACAAGAACACATGTTTGGCTTTTTTATGCATTAAAATGGTAAATAAATATCTAAAAATTGAGTCAACAGGTGGAGGCTCCTCTCATTACACTTTCTAAAAACATCCAGAAAGTGTCAATAATACTCCATTTACATGTCCTGACCTGGAAATTTACCAAATATGAGTGATATTGTTATTATAAGTGCTAACGCAGACGGACTATATTAGCGGCGCATTGATAGCAGTGAGCTAATGCTAGCTTACGCTGCTATTGTTGACACATTATGATGTGGCGGCTGCTTCTGCTTGGTCTCAAACTTGCTAAAAGTAAATTCTTGATTATAATTCATGCATCTCTCACCTGCTAGTAGACAAATGTGGCCATGGACCCACAGGCTGGTACACTTTTTGAACCCTTCGTGAGGATTGTGATTGATTCTTCATCGAAACGGACTTACGTGAGCGTGCCGTCGGTCGACATCCCAGCGAGAGTGGAAATATTACAGTAAGTGTTTGTTGTATTTAGAATTACTATGGTTAGTGTGTATGTTTAGCACCTAGCAATGCTGCTAATGCTATAGTGACACAATAAAGCTACATCCGTCTAAAACCTATTACTCATCCTCTTTGTATTCGGGCTCAAAAATATAAAGTAATTGTTGTTGGCTCTCACAAAGTCTGCTTCATTAAGCATTGTTGTTGATGAGGAAGGGATCTGTGGTTCCTCCTCTATATCACAAATCACGTGACTGGCTTCCTCATTATCTCTCAAAATTTGTCGGGAATCTCCGTGAGATTGATACTATTTTGATCACATCTATTTAATCTCAACCTTTGGAAGTCTTTTGGTGTCGTAAATCACATATATATGATAATAGTTTCAATATAGAGGCAACTTGTTTTTACACTCTACTGTTCCTTTAAATCAAACTAGAAAGGCCCTCAGTGAGGCTCAGGTCGCTGCCAAGGTAAAGAGTTTGGGCTCCAAAGTGCGGCCCCACAGCTAAGTTTTGTACGGCCCACGGCACAAGCAAAGACATAAACAAGTGTAATAAAAGAGCAAACAGGTGTAATTTAATGTTGCAATATTGACAGTAATATCACAAAGCTGCTTTTCTTTAAAACTGATATGGTCATAAAATAGTAATTAATTAAAATCAATGTTGGTATGAATCATTGAGCTCTTCAAGGCTCCAATTACTTTACATCATTTTGTGCAGAAAATATTGCATGTTTTGTGATAAAAAGGCATAAAACATAATAATACATACAAAAATAAAAATAAACTTATAATTAGCGCAGCTGAAATTGATCTGGAGATTAAAGCTTAGAAAGTATATATATATATATATATATATATATATATATATATATATATATATATAAACATATAAATATACATATATTTAAATATATATATATATATATATATATATATATATATATATATATATATATATATATATATATATATATATATATATATATATATATATATATATACTTTATAAGCTTTAATCTCCAGATCAATTTCAGCTGCGCTAATTATAAGTTTATTTTTATTTTTGTATGTATATATATATATATATATATATATATATATATATATATATATATATATATATATATATATATATATATATATAAACATATAAATATACATATATATATATATATATATATATATATATATATATATAAATAAACATATACATATTCATATTTATATATATATATATATATATATATATATATATATATATATATATATATATATATATGTATATATATATATATATATATATATATATATATATATATATATATATATATATATATATATATATATATATATATATATATATATATATATACATATATATATATATATATATATATATACATACATATATATATATATATATATATATATATATATATACATACATACATATATATATATAAACATATATATATATATATATATATATATATATATATACACATATCTCAGAAAATAGTAATGAATTAAAATCAGTGTTGGTATGAATCATTGAGCTCGCCAAGGCTCCAATTACTTCACATCAAATGTTCCACTTTGAAACATTTTTTGTGGAAAAAATCGCATATTTTGTGATACAACCGTCAAAAAAGGCACGAAGCATAAGAAACCAAAAATAAATGTATCAAAATTACAAACTAAATGTGGGATATAAATAATTGTTTGTATATAGTATATCATTGGTACAAAGGTTTACGTGTACAAGGATATTCCACATGTCTTTACCGTGTATATAATTGAACAGTGTTTATGTTGTGTACAAAGTGTATTTATAATATGTTGTGCAAAGGAAATGTCATATTTTTAGGAAGCTCATCTTGCATGTGACATTGTTCATAGGGTTAGGCTCAATAAGCGTTCAAATTCAGCCTAAACCCTTTCGCTCTGCAACATTTCCCATTTAGGAACGTACAACTGTTTGTTTATGTACAACTGTTTGTTTATGTAAAACTGCTTGTTTATTTTGTTAACCACTGACCGAAGAAATAATAAACTAACTAAAAGTAAAACCAAAATGATATATGACTTGTTTTTAATACTTTGATGACTGACACCTTTTTGGGGTCCTGGGGACCTTTAATACGCACCCTAATGCTTACAATCATTATTGACAAATATCAAAAAGACACCCGCATGCTTTCATTATTGATTATTGATATGCACGAGCAATTACATCTAAATAATTTGTGGTTCTCTTCTCCAACTTCACTTGTTTGGAGTTCCAAGTGTGCTCTGATTGGACGGCTGCTTTCCTTCACCTGGTTCGGGGGGGCCGGCGACAAACAAAAAGCTGTGGCGATGAATGAACGATTTCAAGCAAAAACGGAGAGAAGAACTTACCAAAACGTAAGCGGCTTTGACATTTAGCAAGAGTTGTGGATTTGTTTAATCACATTCGCTGGAGAGAGCAGCTAAAATATTTACTGCTCTGCTTCAGTGTTGTGAAGACAGCTCATGTCGCCCGAGCTCCTTGAGTCACTTCCGAATGTGATGAACTGTATTTCTTTCCTGGGGGGGTGACAGATTCTGCTCTCCCCCAGGAATTGTTCTAGAACAGTGTTTTTTAACCACTGTATTGTCTGGTGTGCCGTGGTAAATTATGTAACTTCACCTAATTGGTCCAAAATATATTTTTTTGCAAATCAATAATTATAATCTGCAAATAATGTGGTGTTGCTTAGAGTCTGTGCTGTGTAGAACTCGGCAGGGTAACCACGTACTACTCCATGTCAGTAGGTGGCAGCAGGTAGTTCATTGCTTTGTAAAAGTCGGAATGTGTCGAGTGAGACGAGGATGGATTGTCAGCACAGAGGGAGGCACGGTGCAGGTAAAAAGGTATGTAACGCTTCAACCAAAAATGAACACAAGGGAAAGGGAAAGGAAAAGGGAATGGCTATGCAAAGCGAAAGTAAAACTGAACTGGCTACAGAGTAAAAAGAAACAGAATGCTGGACGACAGCAAAAACTTACGGCGTCCACAAAGTGCATCCGTACATGACGTGACCATCGACAATGTCCACACAAAGAAGGATAGCAACAACGTAAATAGCCTTGCTTGCTAACACAAAGCAGGTGCGGGGAATAGCTGTCAAAGGAAGACATGAAAGTGCTACAGGAAAACACCAACAAAACAGGAAGGGCCACCAAAATAAGAGCGCAAGACAAGAACTAAAGCACTACACACAGGAAAACACCAACAAACTCAAAATAAAGCACGTTTTCTGCTGGTGGTGTGCCTCCGGATTTTTTAATGAAACAAATGTGCCTTGCCTCAAAAAGGTTGAAAAACACTTTACTAGAAGGCCCTGTTGGTTCCCAAGGAAACTTGAGAAGCGGCAGTACTTTTTTCCCCCAAAATCACTTAATCTCATCAGATGTTATTTAACGGGTAATCAAACAGGCGCTGACTGAATGTACGTAGTCGTTTTACATTGGAATCCATGTCAGTTGTCGATCTTTTGTGTGTACTCAATTTAGTTAAGAAATGTTCATTCTTAAAAACATTTAACACTGAGTGGTGTTGTTCACTTCTGTGTCTCATTTGCAAGTACTTTACCGTATTATAAAACAGACTTTGCATACCTACAAAGTGTTTAAACTAGGTATGGGAATCAAAAAAAGGTTCTTGTTCGGAACCGGTTCTAACTGCATCAATTAGGGGTGTCAGAAAAACATTTTCAAATGAATCGCGATTCTTATTTGTAACGATTCCATTTTTTTTTTTTTTTTTTTTGCAGGTTATTATTTATTTTATTTGATTAATCAATCCAACAAAATAATACAGAATAATACCAAATCAATACATTTCCAATTCCAAAGCCAAACCCGGCTCAGCAACATTCAGAATAGCAATCAACGGAGCAATTGAGAGGAAACACAAACATGACACAAAACAATCCAAAAGTAGTCAAACAAAAAATGTATAATATCAACAACAGTATCAATATTAATAAGAATTCCAACATAGCAGTGATTAGAAATCCCTCATTTATATTGTAACAATTCTTAATCGATTCAAAAATATATATTTTTACTTATTTATTATTATTTTTTTGTATCTGTCCTGTTCAGCCACAAATCATATTGTTGATGTAGATGATCTATATATCTGCTGTGCAGATTTACTTTAAAAAATAACAAGTATTAACAATTTGTTCGACGCAGAAGATGTAAAACGGTAGGTTACTCGTTTTAGTTATGTCGAGGGAGAGGAGCCGCAGTCACGCTTTATTGTGTACCTCTTGCTGGGCCCCAATTATAAACCGTTTTCTTGCCTAACATAATTGCTATTGTGACATCCAGAGGACACAATTAGAACAGCTACTCTGACTTTATCAGTGAATTTCAGACTTTGTCGCTGATCCAGTGACGCACGCAGATAATATAATTATAATGGGGGATTTTAATATCCATATGAATACAAACTATCCAGCGGACACAATTAGAACAGCTATTCTAAATTTATCAGTGAAATTTCAGACTTTGTCGCTGATCCAGTGACGTACGCAGATAATATAATTATAATGGCGGATTTTAATATCCATATGAAGACAAACTATCCAGTGGACACAATTAGAACAGCAGCTTCTTTCATGAAAATTTGCGGCTCATTTTTAGCAAACACATCTCGCAGACCGGATCAGGTTTAATCCGCACGCTTGACACCCCTGCTTTAGAAGCTCATTGAGCTGAAGTCTCACAGTTTCAATGCCACACATTTTGCTCAAGTGATCAACCGTCCAAAAAAAGAAAAGCTCATCTGGTCCCACCCCTGTGCCGTAAGCAGCAAATATCAAAAGAAAGCGGTGGTGATAAATAAAAGTTTTCATATTACTTTGAGTACATAAATAGTTCATGATGGCCCAGAAAAGACCTTAGAAGTTAGATACAATTTCGCATATGAGCTAAAAATGTAGCTTTGCTTCGATAACAGAGCGGCAGCATGTCAAACATTCTAGCAGACAATCTAGGAAAAAGTCAAGAATATGGAAGTCGTGAAGTGTCTACAGAAAGTCCACAGGAAGTTTCGACTGATTGACGACGGGGGACATCAGGAACGATGCCAGCCTTTTTGATTTTGCTCAGGCCAGATTTTGAACATAATAAGTAGGACGCCAAGGCCCGCTGTCAGTCTGCATTTATTCAGTTGCTACAGCAAAAAGGAGTGTCCCTTCTCCGCTAATTGATACTCTGTAGAACCACCCTAATTTCCCAGATACGGACTCTGGTCGGTAAGTTTCCTGGCACACGGGGAAGTGAACACGCCTCCAAAGCAACACCGGACTCAGCAACAACTCAAGGGGAACAGACGGTGAAGCCAACGTCGGTTGGAGAAGAATCACACTCAGGTAGACCTACAGATGATTGCCTGATTACGTTTTGCCAAATTCAAAGTTTCAACCTGGATTCTTGCTCTCATCCCGTGGTGGAATGTCTGATTCTCAGAGATCAGGCTGCTTTTCCGTGGAAGAACTCCGCCAACGTTTCACCTTTGAAGTGTTCATTGGAAATGGTGGGAGCCATCTTTGTTTGTGGTTTAGCAATAAAAAAACAGGGGGGCTTTGTACGTTCATCTCCTGGATAACAGATCAAAACAAGTACGTTCCCCCTAAAAGTTGACTGTTGTGTTCTTCATTCAATTCCTTCTTTGATCGCATAAATATAAACACTGCCATTGTTTAGTCTTTTCAAAATAAAGACAATTGATATGATGAATGGAGCGTTGTTGGCAGTTTTTGGATGTTTTTTTCTTCCTGAGAGTGAAAAGCAGTGGTGGTCAACCAAGTCAAGATGGATTGTTTGACCAAGCAAGCAGCGCGTGAACTATCTGAGTACAAACACGTCTTGAATCTTCCTGCAAAAAGCAAATACGAGCAATAAAATCAAACTATGCAAGGGTCCCTATACTTTATTAAAAACATATTTTTCGAGTAATATCAAGGGTGCGGGGATCAGACCGTGGTGAGACAGGTGAGTTGTTGCAAGAGTGATCTGGGAACTGTCGCATTCCCAGACATGTCAACTATTGTGCTCCACACATCATTCTACACAACAAAACAGATGAATCTTGTAAAAGCATGGAGGTCTACAACTTCTTTGTGTGTCTGGGTCAAGGACACTGGTATCAACACTCTCCTGGATACATACGTAAGTATCGTTTTTGTAAAGGTATGGTTGTATTTTATGATTTCACTTTGTGTATACTGCCATATTTGTTGTTGTTGTTGCATGCGTCGTTTACCAGTAGCTTGTTTTCCCGTCTTTATCAAAATATAACATTGTGTATGTGCTGAAAGATTCATTTATGATTGTTTATCAAAATAAAACTATCGATTTCAACATTGTGTATGTGCTGAAAGATCCATTTATGATTGTTTATCAAAATATAACTATAGATGTCAACATTGTGTACGTGCTGAAAGATTCATTTATGATTGTTTATCAAAATATAACTATAGATGTCTACATTGTGTACGTGCTGAAAGATTCATTTATGATTGTTGTCTTTGGTAAAAACTTAACTCTTTTAGGTTCTGCTCACCTTGGATTTATTTTATTTAGACTTGCTGAGTTGGTGCTTTTCGAAACACTCGTAGGAAACATGTGTTTAAGAATTACAAATAATATCAAGATAGAACTTCAATGTTAAATAGTAAAGGTTAAAAGTATATCAAACAAACCTTTAACCCTCCTATTGACCTCGATTTTTGCCTACACCATCGTTCCTCAGGGGTCACATAGACCCCAGAGATGTAAAGCTCTATAAGTTGTTGTGTGTGGGAGTAAGACACATGATCCAATTGACTTTTTTGTGCTCCCAAGTCTTCTGAACACAGAGAAGTCAACTCTGAGTCGATCTGACCATCATACACTGAATTATTGTTGTTTGAATACCGTTTGGTGTCAAATTTGACCGTTTTTTATTGATTTTTTGGCACACTACGCCCCCCCCCAGATAACCTCCCAGTGGTAAACCACTTATTTGTGCTCCTAGGTCCCCTGAACACAAAGAAACAAATTGTGAGTCAATCCAACCATCTTAGACCGAGTTATCGCAGTTTGAATACTGTTAGGCGGCCATCATTGAATGTGACCGAATTGTATTAATTGTATGGTGTTGTTGTTGTTGTTGTTTTTTGCCATTTAGATTGCACTTAGTCAGGCTTCTACCCTAAGACCAGCTATAGCTCTTAGGGTCATGGAAGCACGCAAACCCCCTGACCACGATAAGGTGGCAATCCTCCAGGGGGAAGTTTTTTATAACTTTTTTTTTTTTTCTTTTTTTTTTTCTTTTTTTTTTTTTTCAACAACAACAAATATCTGACCGTTGGCCATTTGGAGTGTCCATTTGAAAATAACAATATTCGTCTCACTCTCCAAGAAAGGGTCAAGCACAAACCCTCTGACCAGGATAAGGTGGCAATCCTCAATGGGGGAAGTTTTTTTATTACTCTTTATATTTTGTATTTTTTTTTTTTTTGTTTTGTTTTTTTTCAACAACAACAAATATCTGACCATTGGCCGGCCATTTGGAGTGTCCATATTTGAAGAAAAAAATAACAAGACAGTAGGCTATTTACCAAAAATATTGTCTTATTTCAAAAAAACTAAAATACTGTAAAAGTCTGCCACTCCTATTTTTTCACAGACTGCAAAAAGTAGCCTAGAGTCTACCTCTCTCAAGAAATGTAAAACAAATGAAAAATGGCAATATTCATCCCCCACTCTCCAAGAAAGGGTAAAGCACTACTGGGCACATGATCCACAACGGATGTGCTCCTTGCAGATGTATTTGCCACATCCCCCACATGTATTAGTTGTCTTGTTATCGTTCCTAGTGGAACAGATCTGGCACCTGCCTCGTTTTTGCCCTCTGGCCACTGGAGGATTGGAGGTGTGTGCCTCCCTCTGAACATCCTCCACTATCACCACAGCAGCCGCTGAGGCTCTTGGTAGGACAACTCTTCGTGCAATTTGGGGTTGCACCAGCGCGTACCCCAGCTGTTCCAGGAACAGCCTCCTCCGGTACAGCTTTTCGCTGTTCCAGCCTTCACTGATCTCCCTCCAAAGCACAAAAGCGTTGTAGGCACTCACATCGATGATGTTGAAGAATACAACAAGGGGCCATCGTGCAGTCATGCGTCGGCAGCTGTACGTGCCTGTGACTTTATCCAGGTTGTCAACACCACCCTTTGTGGCATTGTAGTCCAACACCATTTGTGGCTTCTTGTCCTCCCTGGTGCTGAGCTGGGCATCCTTGTGCATCGTACTCATGAGCACAACGTTCTTCCCTTTCTTGGGGCAATACGAAACAGCTGTGGCGTTCTCAGTGAAGGCAAACACTGAGGATGTAGCCTGTCTGTTCTTGATTGCAACAAGCTCAGAGGGAAGCTCTGGCTTGTTCTTGCGGACTGTCCCCAGCATGGTGACTTTCCGCTTTGCGAGTTCTTCACCAAGGGCATAGGAGGTGAAGAAGTTGTCGCACGTTATATTGTGCCCCTCCAGTCCCTCAGCCATGTCCAGGACAACCCTCATGCCCTGATTTTTTTCAGGTGCTTCCCCAGGGGCTTTGCCGGTGTAGACCTGCATATTCCAGGCATAGCTCGACTGGGCATCACATGCTGCCCATATTTTAATGCCGTATTTGGCTGGTTTACTCGGGATGTACTGTCTAAATGGACAGCGGCCACGAAACGCCACCAGACATTCATCCACAGTCACATGGGGGCCTGGGTTGTAAAGCAATGGCAGTTGCTGAACCCACTTGTCCCATACATCCCGGATAGCTGCCAGCTTGTCATGTTCTCTCCGGCCCTGTCTTTTCTCTCTGTCATCGAACCGTAGGACACGAGACATAATATGGAATTTCTTCAGAGACATGGTGGCTGGGAAGATGGCCCTTCCAGTCTCTTTATTCCACAGGCTTTCTGCTGCCTCGCCTTTGGACTTGTACACGCCCCCCAAAATGAGCAACCCGATGTATGCCTGCAAGTCAATTGCATCGATCGGCTTCCAACTGTCCCCAAACACACGACTCCCCTCTAAATTGGTCATCAAGAGTACATGGTTCTCAATTGATGGTGTCATGAGGAGCTCAAATGCAGATTTTATGTCTTGGACACGGCTAATCGCATATCGGGTTGGGCCTGGAACCATTTTGATGACATTACCAGCGCTAAGTCTACCCTGCCGTTGACGTGGGGCAGGGGACCACGACAACTTTCCATTTTTGGACAGGAAAATGTCTGCTGGTGTTCCAGTGTTGACAGGAACTTCAGCATCAAGGGTCTCATCCTCATCAGAGGACGATGCCCCATAATCAGGGTCTTCCACAACATTGTCTTCGATTTCAGACACATTTTCCTCTATGTCTACCTCTTCACTAAAAACCTGATCCAAAACCTCCTGGACAGAGAACGTCTTGTGGTTTGGCATCATCAAACTCAAAACAAGAGAGAGAGAGAGAGAGAGAGTATATCACAAACAGCAGCAGAGAAATGGTTTAGAAGGCAAACTCGAAACAAGAGAGAGAGAGAGAGTATATCACAAACAGCAGCAGAGAAATGGTTTAGAAGGCAAACTCGAAACAAGAGAGAGAGAGAGAGAGTATATCACAAACAGCAGCAGAGACAGCAGCAGAGAAATGGTTTAGAAGGCTGCTATGCGAGTGCTTTTATATGTTTGCTCCTCCCCCCTCCCCTCCTCCTGTTCTCACACGGCGCGGGAACGGAATGTTTGAACTGTTCCGACATCCCGCCATTCCGACAGAGTATAAATTATAAATTTATTTTCAAGACCATTTATCTCAGTGGTTTCTGCATCAATTACTAATAAAGATCTACTCACTGCTTTTTTCTGTGTTCAGGGGACTTAGGAGCACAAATAAATGGTTTCCTACTGGGATGTTCGAGGTAGAAAAACGCTAAAATGGCCACCAAACGCTACTCAAACCACACTAGTTCAGCATGTAATAGTCAGATAAACTCACAGTGATTGTTCCATTTCATTTCTTGTGTGACACTTATATGGAAAACTGAGTTTATATGTATTTGTACGTTCAGAAATTACGAAAATCACTTTTGGTCACATTCAAGACCAAGCCTAACAGTATTCAAACTGCAATAACTCTGTCTATGATGGTTGGATTGACTCACTATTTGTTTCTTTGTGTTCAGGGGACTTAGGAGCACACATAAGTAATTTCCCACTGGGGGGTATTTGGTGGGGGGGGGGGTGCAATGTGCCGAAATATCTATGGAAAACTGTCAAAATGGCTGCCAAACGATATTAAACCAACAATAATTCAGTGTATGATGGTCAGATCAACTCACAATTGAATTCTCTGTGTTCAGATCACTTGGGAGCACAAAAAAGTCAATTGGATCATGTGTCTCACTCTAACACACAAAGACTTATAGTGCTTTCCAATCCTGGGGTCTATATGACCCCTGAGGAACGATGGCGTGGTCAAAATGTGTACAGAGAAATGAGAAACAATCATGCAGTTGATTTTATATTTTTCTGTGTCTCCCTGATGGATTAGGAAAAGTCATGAAATATTAGGAAGAAAAACTAATGACAACCATCTTTTTAGAGACTCTCAAAATGCCTTGGGGTCACATTGACCCCAAGGACAATAGGAGGGTTAACAAAGTGATCACTGCAAACTCATGCATTCTTTAACTCTGCTCCCTTGGACTGGAGTGTCAGCTACTTTTCTCGTCTTCTTTCATAAAATCTTGCACTCTTTCTCCTTTTTTGATTACCTCTCGAGGAACTCTGAAGAAACGTTTATCCTTTTTGTGATTTGAACGAGTCGTACAGCCGAACACGACGCAAGCATAGGGAATTTTTTCTTCGAGAGAGGAAAAATGGCCCCGAGTACCAATTGAGAACAGAGCTAGCTTGACCACCAGGCGTATTTAATGGGCGGGATATCAGCAAAATCTCGGCAAGAGGCGAAAAAGATGAAGCCCCATTTACCTGCGTTCCATTATGCCTTTTCGTTCATGAAATGTAAGAGTGTAACATTGTAACCGTGCATGTTCAACATGAAATGATACCACAACCATTGTTAGCCGCCAAAGACGTATGTTTTTATCTCACATTGAGGTTGTAAAATTTTTTTTTTAAAGTGCATTTTGTGTTGACTGTGGCGGCAGGCGGTGCCAGGAATTGACCCGTCAGTTAACAATCTGCACAACCGCAACAACATTCGGTGGCATTGAATTAGAACCGCCCTTGCTCTGAAGGCAGAGACTGTTAGGAGAACATGGGTATAAGAAGTAAACCAAGCCTACCTAACGTGACCTCGGTCTGCATGGGCATGGAGAGCGCCGGGTGCTTGACCTCGCAGCTGAACAGGGCGTCGTTATCCAGCTGGGGGTTGAGGGTCCAGGTGAGTCGGGCCTGCACCACCACCGAGCCGTCACTTTGCGGGATGTGAGTGTGACTGAAGTAGTAGAGAGGGTCCGTGCTGTGGACCCATCGGGGGAACTCTCGGCTCACCACCGTCTCGGGGATAACCTCGGTGGCGGGGCTGGGCTCGGAGGCCTGCTGGCCCTGAGTGTGCACGCGCTGGGGCCCCTCGGTGTACAAGCGTGCCGAGCGGCTCTCGGGATCCAGCAGGGAGAGGGAGCGCTGCATCTTGGTCTCGTCGAGGTCCCGGCTGATGAGCGGCCTGGCGCCTCGAAACCCCGCCGAAGCGCCGCCTTGCTGCTCGCCGGAGGAGGGTTGACTGTAGGAGATGACCTCGATCAGCTCGCCATCGCGCTTGAAGTACACCTGAGGCAGCGCAGAACAGAAGACCTTCATTGAGCTTTTTCAACTTGCTAACATTCAAACTGTGAAAGCAACATTCATTTTGGGCTCCGGACTGAGGAAAGCATTTTCCCACAAAGTAACGCTGCTTTGGACTTTCTGGCCCCTGACAAACATCTGTGCATCCAACAATGAAGGGAGGGACAGCATGTCTTGTTTGGGACCCGACTGGGAGTTGATACCAATTTGGATCACACCTGTGTGGAAATGCAATGTGGCTGTGTTGGAACCATCACATTGTGGCTGTGTTGGAACCATCACATTGTGGCTGTGTTGGAACCATCACATAGTGGCTGTGTTGGAACCATCACATAGTGGCTGTGTTGGAACCATCACATGGTGGCTGTGTTGGAACCATCACATAGTGGCTGTGTTGGAACCATCACATTGTGGCTGTGTTGGAACCATCACATAGTGGCTGTGTTGGAACCATCACATAGTGGCTGTGTTGGAACCATCACATGGTGGCTGTGTTGGAACCATCACATAGTGGCTGTGTTGGAACCATCACATTGTGGCTGTGTTGGAACCATCACATTGTGGCTGTGTTGGAACCATCACATTATGGCTGTGTTGGAACCATCACATGGTGGCTGTGTTGGAACCATCACATTGTGGCTGTGTTGGAACCATCGCATTGTGGCTGTGTTGGAACCATCACATTGTGGCTGTGTTGGAACCATCACATTGTGGCTGTGTTGGAACCATCACATTGTGGCTGTGTTGGAACCATCACATGGTGGCTGTGTTGGAACCATCACATAGTGGCTGTGTTGGAACCATCACATTGTGGCTGTGTTGGAACCATCACATAGTGGCTGTGTTGGAACCATCACATTGTGGCTGTGTTGGAACCATCACATAGTGGCTGTGTTGGAACCATCACATAGTGGCTTTGTTGGAACCATCACATAGTGGCTGTGTTGGAACCACACATAGTGGCTGTGTTGGAACCATCACGTTGTGGCTGTGTTGGAACCATCACATAGTGGCTGTGTTGGAACCATCACATGGTGGCTGTGTTGGAACCATCACATTGTGGCTGTGTTGGAACCGTCACATTGTGGCTGTGTTGGAACCGTCACATTGTGGCTGTGTTGGAACCATCACATTGTGGCTGTGTTGGAACCATCACATTGTGGCTGTGTTGGAACCATCACATGGTGTCTGTGTTGGAACCATCACATAGTGGCTGTGTTGGAACCATCACATAGTGGCTGTGTTGGAACCATCACATTGTGGCTGTGTTGGAACCATCACATTGTGGCTGTGTTGGAACGATCACATTATGGCTGTGTTGGAACCATCACATGGTGGCTGTGTTGGAACCATCACATGGTGGCTGTGTTGGAACCATCACATGGTGGCTGTGTTGGAACCATCACATTGTGGCTGTGTTGGAACCATCACATTGTGGCTGTGTTGGAACCATCACATTGTGGCTGTGTTGGAACCATCACATTGTGGCTGTGTTGGAACCATCACATTGTGGCTGTGTTGGAACCATCACATTGTGGCTGTGTTGGAACCATCACATGGTGGCTGTGTTGGAACCATCACATAGTGGCTGTGTTGGAACCATCACTAGTGGCTGTGTTGGAACCATCACATGGTGGCTGTGTTGGAACCATCACATGGTGGCTGTGTTGGAACCATCACATTGTGGCTGTGTTGGAACCATCACATTGTGGCTGTGTTGGAACCATCACGTTGTGGCTGTGTTGGAACCATCACATAGTGGCTGTGTTGGAACCATCACATGGTGGCTGTGTTGGAACCATCACATAGTGGCTGTGTTGGAACCATCACATGGTGGCTGTGTTGGAACCATCACATAGTGGCTGTGTTGCATCATTTCCCATGATGCATTGTTGACTAACCCTACAGCTTGTTACATTTCCCATGATGCATTGTTGACTAACCCTACAGCTTGTTACATTTCCCATGATGCATTGTTGACTAACCCTCCAGCTTGTTACATTTCCCATGATGCATTGTTGACTAACCCTACAGCTTGTTACATTTCCCATGATGCATTGTTGACTAACCCTACAGCCTGTTACATTTCCCATGATGCATTGTTGACTAACCCTACAGCTTGTTACATTTCCCATGATGCATTGTTGACTAACCCTACAGCTTGTTACATTTCCCATGATGCATTGTTGACTAACCCTACAGCCTGTTACATTTCCCATGATGCATTGTTGACTAACCCTACAGCTTGTTACATTTCCCATGATGCATTGTTGACTAACCCTACAGCTTGTTACATTTCCCATGATGCATTGTTGACTAACCCTACAGCCTGTTACATTTCCCATGATGCATTGTTGACTAACCCTCCAGCTTGTTACATCTCATAATGTTGGAGTGTTTGCACGTAAGCAAAGTCACGTTGCCAGTCGGCAACTTTAGGGCCGCTACCTTGAGTGTGAGAACATCCACGGGTGTAAATAAATGTGAATCCATGTGTGCTCCTCCATGTCCAGGGAGTGCACAAGAAGTCCCTGGACCACAATAGCAGCTGACATTGTGGGGAATGAGTCTTCTTTATTGTGCTCCGCTAGCATAAACGTCATCACACTCCAAGCATCGGGATGAAGACTCGCTCTCACCAGAGCACTCGTCTCTCCGCCCGCTTTTGTTTGGCGGTCTCGTCGCCGAGGTCGTTTGCCGCGGCATCATTATTTTGCACATGTGCACCAGCTCGGAGACGCTCAGCACTAGAGGGCCTATTGAGAGTCAGTGGCCATGTTGCCATGGATACGATAACCCCGCTGTTATTTGTACATCAGAGCATGTGTGAATTGTCGTGTTAACAGGACCGGCTTCTGGAGTGTTCCATAACTATTAACTGTGGCTTTGTGGGCGTACGAATGGCGTTTTATGAACGGGAGTTTGTGGAGACCATTACCTCACCATAACATCACAGTGTGGCTTTTACCAGCTTCCCTCCAGCTCTTTTACCATGTCATAGTTTCACTTTGCTGTCACTCTTCAAGATATATTGCTCTTTTCTTCCATTTGCTCTTTTGTGACCTTTTCCAGGCTTGTGACGATGGCAAGAAATGATGGCCCTGTGGACAAACCCTGTTTCCATATGAGCTGGGAAATGGTGTTAGATGTAAATATAAACGGAATACAATGATTTGCAAATCCTTTTCAAGCCATATTCAGTTGAATATGCTACAAAGACAACATATTTCATGTTCAAACTCATAAACTTTATTTATTTTTGCAAATAATAATTAAGTTATAATTTCATGGCTGCAACACGTGCCAAAGTAGTTGGGAAAGGGCATGTTCACCACTGTGTTACATGGCCTTTCCTTTTAACAACACTCAGTAAAGGTTTGGGAAGTGAGGAGACACATTTTTGAAGTGGAATTCTTTCCCATTCTTGCTTGATGTACAGCTTAAGTTGTTCAACAGTCTCCCTTCTCATATTTTAGCCTTCACACATTTTCAATGTCTGGACTACAGGCAGGCCAGTCTAGTACCCGCACTCTTTTACTATGAAGCCACGTTGATGTAACACGTGGCTTGGCATTGTCTTGCTGAAATAAGCAGGGGCGTCCATGGTAACGTTGCTTGGATGGCAACATATGTTGCTCCAAAAGCTGCATGTACCTTTCAGCATTAATGGTGCCTTCACAGATGTGTAAGTTACCCATGTCTTGGCCACTAATACACCCCCATACCATCACACATGCTGCCTTTTACACTTTCACCCAAGAACAATCCGGATGGTTCTTTTCCTCTTTGGTCCGGAGGACACGACGTCCACAGTTTCCAAAAACAATTTGAAATGTGGACTCGTCAGACCACAGAACACTTTTCCTCTTTGCATCAGTCCATCTTAGATGAGCTCAGGCCCAGCGAAGCTGACGGCGTTTCTGGGTGTTGTTGATAAACGGTTTTGGCCTTGCATAGGAGAGTTTTAACTTGCACTTACAGATGTAGCGACCAAATGTAGTTACTGACAGTGAGTTTCTGAAGTGTTCCTGAGCCCATGTGGTGATATCCTTTACACACACTTGTTGATGCAGTACAACCTGAGGGATGGAAGGTCACGGGCTTAGCTTTTTACGTGCAGTGATTTCTCCACATTCTCTGAACCCTTTGATGATATTACGGAGCGTAGATGGTGAAATCCCTCAATTCCTTGCAATAGCTGCTTGAGAAAGGTTGTTCTTAAACTGTTCAACAATTTGCTCAGGCATTTGTTGACAAAGTGGTGACCCTCGCCCCATCCTTGTTTGTGAATGACTGAGCATTTCATGGAATCTACTTTTATACCCAATCATGGCACCCACCTGTTCCCAATTAGCCTGCACACCTGTGGGATGTTCCAAATAAGTGTTTGATGAGCATTCCTCAACTTTATCAGTATTTATTGCCACCTTTCACAACTTCTTTGTCACGTGTTGCTGCCATCAAATTCTAAAGTCAATGATTATTTGCAAAAATAAAGTTTATGAGTTTAAACATGAAATATGTTGTCTTTGTAGCATATTCAACTGAATATGGCTTGAAAAGGATTTGCAAATCATTGTATTCCGTTTATATTTACATCTAACACCATTTCCCAACTCATATGGAAACGGGGTTTGTACACTGCACACCACATCGGATTTTTTTTTTGCCCTCAAGTTGTCTGTGATTATGTTTTGTTTTAGTCATGTTCGGTTTTGTTTTTGGACTTTTTGTGCACTTTTATTTGTCACCATAGCAACCATTAGTGTCACCTGGTTGACATTGTCATGTCACGCACCTGTTTTCACTGATCATGTCACTATTTAAACTTGTCATTTTCTGTTGTTCTTTGTGGCGACATCACATTCCCACTCCTGCCACTCAGTTCACGCTCATACTTATGAGCCATGCTGCTCTTTTTTATGCCCCTCTTCTCATGCCAAGTAAGTTTCTGTTTAATCGTTGTTGTGCCCTTGTGCAAGTCTTTTGTTTTGTCACAGTCAAGTTTTTACCTCCGCTGTGAGCGCTTTTTGTTTGTACTTTTTTTTTAGTTTGAATTAAAATGTACTTAAATCCACGTCTCGCACGCGCCAATTTTCCGTTGCCTTCAGGGAGAACAAACCACGCCAAGGACCAAGTCCTGACACAAGTGACACACATCGTGTATTTCTTGCTGGTTCAAACGCTCCAAATCAGATTTTTTCACAACAGGTCCAGTATGAAACGTGGCTATGAAAATAAAAGACTTGCTCAAAGGCAAAAAACAATGAACAAGAAACAAAAACTTACTTGGCATGGAACTGTGAACATGGCATGAAGAAGAGTGATCATAAAGTGTGATGTCGCCAGGCAGACTAACGGGAAACGATGGACTCGAATAATACAGACATGATTGACAACAGGTGAGTGAGTCAGAACGTGAAAACAGGTGCGTGACATGACAGGTGAAAACTAATGGGTTGCTATGGTGACAAAACAAACAAAAGTGCACAAAGGGTCCAAAAACAAAACAGCACATGGCCAAACAAAAACATGATCAACACAAACATGACAGAAAAGGTTCAGAGAATGTGGAGAAATCCCTGCAGGTAAGCCATGATATTACACACCTTGGATCCCTCAGGTGGTACTGCAGCAAAAAGAGACATCAGTGTGTAAAGGATATCACCACACTTCAGAAACCCACTGTCAGTAACTACAGTTGGTCGCTACATCTGTAAGTGCAAGTTAAAACTCTCCTATGCAAAGCCAAAGCCATTTATCAACAACACCCAGAAACGCTTCGCTGGGCCTGAGCTCATCTAAGATGGACTGATACAAAGTGGAAAAGTGTTCTGTGGTCTGACGAGTCCACATTTCAAATTGTTTTTGGAAACTGTGGACGTCGTGTCCTCCGGACCAAAGAGGAAAAGAACCATCCGGATTGTTCTAGGGTGAAAGTGTAACAGGCAGCATGTGTGATGGTATGGGGGTGTATTAGTGGCCAAGACATGTTCTAGGGTGAAAGTGTAAAAGGCAGCATGTGTGATGGTATGGGGGTGTATTAGTGGCCAAGACATGGGTAACTTACACATCTGTGAAGGCACCATTAATGCTGAAAGGTACATACAGCTTTTGGAGCAACATATGTTGTTACCATGGACGCCCCTGCTTATTTCAGCAAGACAATACCAAGCCAGGTGTTACAACAGCGTGGCTTCATAGTAAAAGAGTGCGGGTACTAGACTGGCCTGCCTGTAGTCCAGACATTGAAAATGTTTGAAGGCTAAAATATGAGAAGGGAGACTGTTGAACAACTTAAGCTGTACATCAAGCAAGAATGGGAAAGAATTCCACTTCAAAAATGTGTCTCCTCACTTCCCAAACCTTTACTGAGTGTTGTTCAAAGGAAAGGCCATGTAACACACTGGTAAAAATGCCTTTTTTGCAATGTGTTGCTGCCATTAAATTCTAACTTCATGATTATTTGCAAAAAAGAAGAACGTTTCTCAGTGTGAACATGAAATATCTTGTCTTTGCAGTCTATTCAATTGAATAGAAGTTAAGTTAAAGTTAAGTTAAAGTACCAATGATTGTCACTTGAAAAGGATTTGTTGTCTTCTCTTTTTATTTACCATTTACACAACTTCACTGCTTTTGTACATGTGGACAGTAGTACTAGTCATAGTTAAGCATGGGGAGTACATATCCTTAACCAAGTCATTTAACAGAATCAATGGGGTAGTCTTTAGGGATGTCCGATAATGGCTTTTTGCCGATATCCGATATTCCGATATTGTCCAACTCTTTAATTACCGATACCGATATCAACCGATACCGATATCAACCGATATATACAGTCGTGGAATTAACACATTATTATGCCTAATTTGGACAACCAGGTACGGTGAAGATAAGGTACTTTTAAAAAAAAATTATAAAATAAAATAAGATAAATAAATTAAAAACATTTTCTTGAATAAAAAAGAAAGTACAACAATATAAAAACAGTTACATAGAAACTAGTAATGAATGAAAATGAGTAAAATGAAGTGTTAAAGGTTAGTACTATTAGTGGAGCAGCAGCACGCACAATCATGTGTGCTTACGGACTGTATCCCTTGCAGACTGTATTGATATATATTGATATATAATGTAGGAAGCAGAATATTAATGACATAAAAAACAACCCTTTTGTGTGAATGAGGAGGGAGGTTTTTGGGTTGGTGCATTAATTGTAAGTGTATCTTGTGTTTTTTATGTTGATTTAATTTAAAAAAAAAAAACAAACAAAAAAAAAAAAACGATACCGATAATAAAAAAAATGATACCGATCATTTCCGATATTACATTTTAACGCATTTATCGTCCGATAATATCGGCAGGCCGATATTATCGGACATCCCTAGTAGTCTTTGTTATTTTAGGTTGATAATAATGCTAGTTGCTAAATAATCTGTCTTTCTCATCAACATAAGTTTAATGTCAACCATCTTGGCCTTACTATAGCTTTATATTCAATTATTTATTCTTTTCTTCCTCTGGTGCAATGCCAACTTGTACAATAGCTGTCATAGTACAGTGTAGTACAGTGTAGTACGGTGTAGTACGGTGTAGTACAGTGTAGTACGTTGTAGTACAGTGTAGTACGGTGTAGTACAGTGTAGTACAGTGTAGTAAAGTGTAGTACGGTGTAGTACGGTGTAGTACCGTGTAGTACGCTGCTATGAAGTAGAAGAACAAGTACAATAGCGAGATCACAATGTTGTGTGTGTGATTACTGCTAAGTTGTAATTGAAGCTGAGCTTCCTTGTCGGGAGTGTCTTATTTACACTGCTGCTTTAATCAGGTCTCCCAGTATTGATCTCCATGGAAATGTGGCCCACAAATAAATGTAGTGCTGCTTCCAACACCGGTCCTGGGTGGCTTTGTACTTTTAGTGCACGCCACTTTATCTTTAAAACTTCAACACAATTCAGGGTGTTTGCTTAATGCGATGGTGCCGGAACATTCAATAGCCATCACTGTTTTATCGACTCGGCCCTCGGGTGGAGAGTCCATCCACGAGCAAGAAGCTGCACACTCAGAGAGGAGACACCAGCTCACTGCTTTCATGGAAATGTGTCCAATAGCTTCTTCTATTATTTCTTCTGTTTGTACATTCATGAACCAGCTCGTAAAAAAAACTCTATAGTCAAACACCAGTGGCTGATTTTGACACAAGATTTTGGGGAGATCAGGTCTCTAAAGGCACATAAAAAAGTACAACAGCCAAAAGCAGTGAAGTTGTCACATTGTGTAAATGGTAAATAAAAAGAGAATACAACAAATCTTTTTCTACTTATATTCAATTGAATAGACTACAAAGACAAGATATTTCATGTTCACACTGAGAAACTTTTTTATTTTTTGCAAATATTAGCTCATTTGGAATTTGATGGCTGCGACATGTTTCAAAAAAGCTGGCACAAGTGGCAAAAAAGAGTGAGAAAGTTGAGTAATGCTCATCAAAGACTTATTTCATCTGTTTTTAATGTAACCTTGCTGCTGCCCTCTTGGCCAGGTCTCCCTTGGAAAAGAGATCTTTGATCTCAATGGGATTTTACCTGGTTAAATAAAGGCTAATAATAATAATAATAATAATTTGGAACATCCCACAGGTGAACAGGCTAATTGGGAACAGGTGGTTGCCATGATTGGCTATAAAAGTAGCTTCCATGAAATGCTCAGTCGTTCACAAACAAGGACGGGGCGAGGGTCACCACTTTGTCAACAAATGCCTGAGCAAATTCTTTAAGAACAACATTTCTCAACAAGGAATTTAGGGATTTCACCATCTACGCTCCGTAATATCATCAAAAGGTTCAGAGAATCTGGAGAAATCACTGCAGGTAAGCCATGATATTACACACCTTGGATCCCTCAGGCGGTAATGCATCAAAAAGCCACATCAGTGTGTAAAGGATATCACCACATGGGCTCAGGAACACTTCAGAAACCCACTGTCAGTAACTACAGTTGGTCGCTACATCTGTAAGTGCAAGTTAAAACTCTCCCATGCAAAGCCAAAGCCATTTATCAACAACACCCAGAAACACCGCCGGCTTCGCTGGGCCTGAGCTCATCTAAGATGGACTGATACAAAGTGGAAAAGTGTTCTGTGGTCTGACGAGTCCACATTTCAACTTGTTTTTGGAAACTGTGGACGTCGTGTCCTCCGGACCAAAGAGGAATAGAACCATCCGGATTGTTCTAGGGTCAAAGTGTAAAAGGCAGCATGTGTGATGGTATGGGGGTGTATTAGTGGCCAAGACATGGGTAACTTACACATCTGTGAAGGCACCATTAATGCTGAAATGTACATACAGCTTTTGGAGCAACATATGTTGTTATCATGGACGCCCCTGCTTATTTCAGCAAGACAATGCCAAGCCACATGTTACAACAGCGTGGCTTCATAGTAAAAGAGTGTGGGTACTAGACTGGCCTGCCTGTAGTCCAGACCTGTCTCCCATTGAAAATAAATAGCACAAGGGAGACCCCCAGACTGTTGAACAACTTAAAAGTACCAATGATTGTCACACACACACTAAGTGTGGTGAGATTATCCTCTGCATCAAGCAAGAATGGGAATTAATTCCCCCTGAAAAGCTTCAAAAATGTGTCCCCTTCAGTTCCCAAACCTTTACTGAGTGTTGTAAAAAGGAAAGGCCATGTAACACAGTGGTGAACATGCCTTTTTTGCAATGTGTTGCTGCCATTACATTCTAACTTCATGATTATTTGCAAAAAAATACCAAAGTTTGTCAGTGTGAACATGAAATATCTTGTCTTTCAGTCTATTCAATTGAATATAAGTTGAAAAGGATTTGTTGTATTCTCTTTTTATTTACCATTTACACAACGTGACAACTTCACTGCTTTTGGCTTTTGAATAATTCATGCAGTTGTTTCAGTAGTGTGAAGTTCATATTTTGTCTCGTTATTTGCCTGTTAAACAACACCAATTTGACAAGTAATTTATAGTATTACAAATGTGATGTAATATCATTGAGTTTTGCAGTGTGTGTGTGTTCTAGAAAAGAAGGTAACTGGAGCCAAACGTTACGTGGGAATGACTTGTTTTCATCATGTTGCATTTATCCATGTGTAAAACTAGTTTTCTTCTGAAAAACAAACAAGAATGTAAACGGGTAATTGCATTCATTTGAAATATGAGCCGCTGAAGAAGTGAGCAATCAAACAGATAAGGAAAGCTAACGTCCCCGACCAAACCAGCCAGCAGCGCCATACTGTGTTTGAAATATTGGCATCCCTCTCGGAGCATTTAATGACCTGTGCACGTTGTTTTGCTTCTTTTTTTTTTGAGCTGTTCAAATGTCAATTTGCAGATATCTCACTTTGACAGGCCACGGTGACACAGATTTTAAAAAAAGAGAGAGAACACTCGGAGTGTCTTGGAGTGTGAGAGCAAACACTGATTCATTCTCCTGGAGTGATTATGAAGCTGCCAGAGGATGTCGCTTATTGTGATACGTGTCAAAAATAAACAGTTACATCTCCCACGTGACACGGCCGAGCTGATGAGCGCCGCCTCGCATGAGTCGGCCCCTCGCGTGATCTCGCCGCGTTCAGCGTGTAATTTGTCACCAGTGGAGAAAACACACACAAAGGGAAGAAGCTTCGGTCTCATTAAGTCACTGCTGAAAATAGAAAAACGTGTAAATAACAAAGAGGCTTCCTTCTCTGGCTGTGGCATACACACTTTGTTGTTGTATTGCGAGACTTGTAATCAACACTATTGTCAACACAATCTCACAGTACTGTGGAAAGTGCTCAAAAAGTGATTTTTTTATAATACCGTATTTTTCAGAGTATAAGTCGCACCGGAGTATAAGTCGCACCGGAGTATAAGTCGCACCGGCCGGAAATACATAATAAAGAAAGAACAAAACATATATAAGTCGCACTGGAGTATAAGTCGCACCGGAGTATAAGTTGCACCGGCTGGAAATGCATAATAAAGAAACAACAAAACATATATAAGCCGCACTGGAGTATAAGTCGCACCGGAGTATAAGTCGCACCGGCAGGAAATGCATAATAAAGAAAGAACAAAACATATATAAGTCGCACTGGAGCATAAGTCGCACCGGCCGGAAATGCATAATAAAGAAAGAACAAAACATATACAAGTCGCACTGGAGTATAAGTCGCACCGGAGTATAAGTCGCACCGGCTGGAAATACATAATAAAGAAAGAACAAAACATATATAAGTCGCACCGGAGTATAAGTCGCACCGGCAGGAAATGCATAATAAAGAAAGAACAAAACATATATAAGTCGCACTGGAGCATAAGTCGCACCGGAGTATAAGTCGCACCGGCCGGAAATGCATAATAAAGAAAGAACAAAACATATACAAGTCGCACCGGAGTATAAGTCGCACCGGCCGGAAATGCATAATAAGGAAAGAACAAAACATATATAAGTCGCACTGGAGTATAAGTCGCACCGGAGTATAAGTCGCACCGGCCGGAAATGCATAATAAAGAAAGAACAAAACATATATAAGTCGCACTGGAGTATAAGTCGCACTGGAGCATAAGTCGCACCGGAGTATAAGTCGCACCGGCCGGAAATGCATAATAAAGAAAGAACAAAACACATATAAGTCGCACTGGAGTATAAGTCGCACCGGAGTATAAGTCGCACCGGCCGGAAATGCATAACAAAGAAAGAACAAAACATATATAAGTCGCACTGGAGTATAAGTCGCACCGGAGTACAAGTCGCACCGGCCGGAAATGCATAATAAAGAAAGAACAAAGCATATATAAGTCGCACTGGAGTATAAGTCGCACCGGAGTATAAGTCGCACCGGAGTATAAGTCGCACCGGCTGGAAATGCATAATAAAGAAAGAACAAAACATATCTAAGTCGCACTGGAGTATAAGTCGCACTGGAGTATAAGCCGCACCGGAGTATAAGTCGCACCGGCCGGAAATGCATAATAAAGAAAGAACAAAACATATATAAGCCGCACTGGAGTATAAGTCGCACCGGAGTATAAGTCGCACCGGCCGGAAATGCATAAAAAAGAAAGAACAAAACATATATAAGTCGCACTGAAGTATAAGTCGCACCGGAGTATAAGTTGCACCGGCCGGAAATGCATAATAAAGAAAGAACAAAACATATATAAGCCGCACTGGAGTATAAGTCGCACCGGAGTATAAGTCGCACCGGCCGGAAATGCATAATAAAGAAAGAACAAAACATATATAAGTCGCACTGGAGTATAAGTCGCACCGGAGTATAAGTCGCACCGGCCGAAAATGCATAATAAAGAAAGAACAAAACATATATAAGTCGCACTGGAGTATAAGTCGCACCGGAGTATAAGTTGCACCGGCCGGAAATGCATAATAAAGAAAGAACAAAACATATATAAGTCGCACTGGAGTATAAGTCGCACCGGAGTATAAGTCGCACCGGAGTATAAGTCGCACCGGCCGGAAATGCATAATAAAGAAAGAACAAAACATATATAGGTCGCACTGGAGTATAAGTCGCATTTTTTGGGGAAATGTATTTGATAAAAGCCAACAGCAAGAATAGACATTTGAAAGGCAATTTCAAATGTCTAAAGAATAGTGAACAACAGGCTGAATAAGTGTACGTTATATGAGGCATAAATAACCAACTGCTATGTTAACCTCACATATTATGGTAAGAGTCATTCAAATAACTATAACATATAGAACATGCTATACGTTTACTGTCACTCCTAATCGCTAAATCCCATGAAATCTTATATTATTTTTGATATATACCGTAAAATAAATAATAATAATAATAATAATAATAATGTAGCCGAGTATTCTGGGTTCGCATATTATGTGTACTGATATAATATAATAATACAATAATAAATGGGAGTCATAAGAGCAGGTCCGGTCTCCACCACTTCTTTAATGTTAACTCTCCTTTTTGTCTCTCTCCACACCTTCTTCCACAACCACCTTTATAGACCTCTTACGTCACAGCCCTACGGCAACTCTGGAGGGACAAAACTCCTCCTTACCTAACATTATCTGCTAATTTGGGACATCCTGAAAAGTTTGTTACAATAATAATACTTTCATTTACCCTAACTTAACTTTATACCAAAAGCACTGCTTTGGAAATCATTTGTCCCCCTTTCAGAGATCCCATTTAGTTCCCCTTAAACATCCTCATGTTGCACAATGAAATGTAAGCATAGGATGAAGGGTGCATTCCTGGAACTTTCTCTAGTAACAGCATTCCATGATTAATATCAATAAATTAACATTAATAATACATGACAGTAAAATAAGCACACGTATGACTGAGGAGTCATAGTGTAACTTTGTGTGGTGTTTGAGTTGTCCAACTTTTTGTGTGGCCATAAACGCACCAGTGGTTTAGTGCTGTGCGTGTTGGTGACGGATGACAAGTTGGTTGTGGCCTGGTTTGTACGGCAGAAAATGACTAGTTTTTCGAGATAGAATTGTTTTACATTATCTGGTAATTTGGGACATCCTGAAAAGTTTGTTACATACGTCCCCCCCTCAATTAGAAACGTCCCCGTTTCGTCACAAACAAAATAGGTAACAAACAAGGGGAAATAGAACAGAGAGAAAAAAAAATCACAATCTTAATGCACACAACAAATCAACAATATTTTAACTGATCCACAAAGTATTGCATAAGATAGCACCCTGGCCCCTCAAAACATGCAAAAACGTGCAGATGTGAAGGAGGTCGGTCCAATCGCCCACTGCGAGATAGTTCAGTTGTGCGCAGGAGGTCGGTCCAATCGCCCACTGCGAGATAGTTCAGTTGTGCGCAGGAGGTCGCCCCAGTCGCCCCCTGCGAGATAGTTCAGTTGTGCGCAGGAGGTCGCCCCAGTCGCCCCCGGCGAGATAGTTCAGTTGTGCGCAGGAGGTCTGTCCAATCGCCCACTGCGAGATAGTTCAGTTGTGCGCAGGAGGTCGCCCCAGTCGCCCCCTGCGAGATAGTTCAGTTGTGCGCAGGAGGTCGGTCCAATCGCCCCCTGCGAGATAGTTCAGTTGTGCGCAGGAGGTCGCCCCAGTCGCCCCCTGCGAGATAGTTCAGTTGTGCGCAGGAGGTCGCCCCAGTCGCCCCCTGCGAGATAGTTCAGTTGTGCGCAGGAGGTCGCCCCAGTCGCCCACTGCGAGATAGTTCAGTTGTGCGCAGGAGGTCGCCCCAGTCGCCCCCTGCGAGATCGTTCGATTGTGACGCGCCATCATGCCATCAGACTTGGGGATATAGGCAGTGAAGGAATCAATAAAGTACCATCTGGTGGTGCTGGCAGAGTCTCTGGAAGGGACAACCACCCCGGGACCCCTACCCCCCCACATGGGACTTACGGGCCACTCCAAAATGTCCATGACCCACCCTCCTGAGGGGCCGACAAACCTGTGACCACCCCATGGGAACTTCTGGGCCACTCCAGAATATCCATGGTTACCCTCTGGAAGGGGGCAACAATTCTGGGACCCGCCCACGGGGACTTATGGGCAACTCCAGAATGTCCATGGCCACCCTCTGGAGGGGCCGACAAATCTGGGACCCACCCACGGGGACGTCAAGGGCACCGGCGGGTCCGAGACGCTCCGCACTGCTCACACCAGCGTCGGATGTCTCCCAGCATGAAGAGCCAGCAGCAAGACCACCGGCTCACATCCGCAGCACACACCTCCAAGCTCTCCCCCGGAGCACGCACATGCGCCGATAGGCGGGCGCCGATAGGCGGGCCCCGAAGCGGTCCATCAATTGTCTCTGTCCAGCTGAAAAATTCTGGCACCGTCGCTGGTGAAGGGAGCTGTTAAGTCCATTTTTGACATTCATGCCGTGTGAGTGTCTGTCAAACAGCGTCTTGCCGAGCTTAAAAGATAGATAGTACTTTATTGATTCCTTCAGGAGAGTTCCCTCAGGGTCGTCGTCACCACACCACGTGTCCGCAAAATAGCCAGGAAGCTTAGCAGCTAACTGAAAACTCACGAGTCCCGTGTAACACTTTCTTCTTTTCTTTTTTTGTTTTTTGAACACAGCAGTTAAAATCCCACCGCTGCCACCAATGTAGCCGAGTATTCTGGGTTCGCATATTATGTGTACTGATATAATATAATAATACAATAATAAATGGGAGTCATAAGAGCAGGTCCGGTCCCCACCACTTCTTTAATGTTAACTCTCCTTTTTCTCTCTCTCCACACCTTCTTCCACAACCACCTTTATAGACCTCTTACGTCACAGCCCTACGGAAACTCTGGAGGGACAAAACTCCTCCTTACCTAACATTATCTGCTAATTTGGGACATCCTGAAAAGTTTGTTACAATAATAATACTTTCATTTAACCTAACTTAACTTTATACCAAAAGCACTGCTTTGGAAATCATTTGTCCCCCTTTCAGAGATCACATTTAGTTGCCCTTAAACATCCTCATGTTGCACAATGAAATGTAAGCATAGGATGAAGTGTGCATTCCTGGAACTTTCTCTAGTAACAGCATTCCATGATTAATATCAATAAATTAACATTAATAATAAATGAAAGTAGAATAAGCACACGTATGACTGAGGAGTCATAGTGTAACTTTGTGTGGTGTTTGAGTTGTCCAACTTTTTGTGTGGCCATAAACGCACCAGTGGTTTAGTGGTATGCGTGTTGGTGACGGATGACAAGTTGGTTTGTACGGCAGAAAATGACTCGTTTTTCGAGATAGAAGTGTTTTACTCATGTTTTTGGTGTGGTTATGTCCGAATATAAACAGTTTTGCTCAATAAAGTGATGGATATAATTCCTGGCCATGAAGCATCCCGATAGACGTTACAATAATTGAACGGTGTTGACGAACACCGTTAGGGCCGCTTGTTGTCACTGTCACTCAGAGTTGCATTGCAAAATTACACAGAATAAATGTGTTTATTTTGTTTAGAATTCAGATGGGATTTGATTTGGTGCGTGGCATATATTTGCTGCGCGCAGAGGACGCTTGAGCAGTGCGCAATTGCACAGGCGCGCACCTTAGAGGGAACGTTGCTTGGCAGTCCATGTCTTGTTGGAAACACGCCATTCCTCATCAACTTTTCTCTTTTAGCGTCTCGGGTGTAAAGCGTGCATCACTTGTCGCTGTGCACCTTCACTCACAGGCTACACACGGACATACGCACATAAATAACACTTTTCAAAATAAAAGCAGCACAGTTGTATTGCGCGCACGACATAGATGTTTTTTCAACTTTATTTTGTAATTTGTGATTGCTGCTGTTCACATTCACTCACAATCACGCACGCACGCGCATACGTCCACACGGAAGTAATACAAATAACGCTTTTCAAAACAAAAGCAGCACCGTTGTATTGCACACTCGACATAGATAATTTTTTTAATTTATTTATTTTTAATTTATGATTGGCCTCACGCGGACCAGACAGGGACGTACAAAGGGCCGGATGTGGCCCGCGGGCCGCAGAATGCCCAGGTCTGGTCTAGTCTCTTACATGAATGAGATCAATAATATTATTTGATATTTTACGCTAATGTGCTCATAATTTCACACATAAGTCGCTCCTGAGTATGAGTCGCACCCCCGGCCAAACTATGAAAAAAACTGTGACTTATAGTCCAAAAAATACAGTACTAATAATGAATAATAATAACACACAACATACTTTACAATGGCAGACGAAACATACTTAAGAGACATTGTTATTTAAGAGTTTAAATTAGGGCTGAAAAATGGTTGAGATATCTAATCGCAATTAATCACACTTTGTTCATAGTTAACTCAAAATGAATCGCAGATAGATATCATTTTTCATCTTTAATAAGTGAACCCCAGACGGATAATTTTCAGGTTTTAACCCCGTGAACGGACAATTCATTTGCTTCGATGAAATGTGTTTTAAACATTATATTCTTTTAAACAGATGAAAACATTTTAAAGTTGGTGTCTTGCCAGATTTTGTATTTTGTAGAAATACATAATTTGTATTGCTGCTGTAGGAGCACTTGCATTGTTTGATATACTTTTAACGCTTAATATTTCCCATTGAAGTATTATCTTGATATTATTTGTATTTCTTAAACACACGTTTGCTACGAGTGTTTCGAAAAACACCAACTCGGCGAGTCTAAATATAAGGAATCAAATTTGAGCAAAATCTAAAAGAGTTAAGTTTTTACCAAAAGACAACAATCATAAATAAATCTTTCAGCACGTACACAATGTTGACATCTATAGTTATATTTTGATAAACAATCATAAATGAATCTTTCAGCACGTACACAATGTTGACATCTATAGTTATATTTTGATAAACAATCATAAATGAATCTTTCAGCACGTACACAATGTTGACATCTATAGTTATATTTTGATAAACAATCATAAATGAATCTTTCAGCACATACACAATGTTGACATCTATAGTTATATTTTGATAAACAATCATAAATGAATCTTTCAGCACGTACACAATGTTGACATCTATAGTTATATTTTGATAAACAATCATAAATGAATCTTTCAGCACGTACACAATGTTGACATCTATAGTTATATTTTGATAAACAATCATAAATGAATCTTTCAGCACGTACACAATGTTGACATCTATAGTTATATTTTGATAAACAATCATAAATGAATCTTTCAGCACGTACACAATGTTGACATCTATAGTTATATTTTGATAAACAATCATAAATTAATCTTTCAGCACGTACACAATGTTGACATCTATAGTTATATTTTGATAAACAATCATAAATGAATCTTTCAGCACGTACACAATGTTGACATCTATAGTTATATTTTGATAAACAATCATAAATGAATCTATCAGCACGTACACAATGTTGACATCTATAGTTATATTTTGATAAACAATCATAAATGAATCTTTCAGCACATACACAATGTTGACATCTATAGTTATATTTTGATAAACAATCATAAATGAATCTTTCAGCACGTACACAATGTTGACATCTAGAGTTATATTTTGATAAACAATCATAAATGAATCTTTCAGCACGTACACAATGCTGACATCTATAGTTATATTTTGATAAACAATCATAAATAAATCTTTCAGCACGTACACAATGTTGACATCTATAGTTATATTTTTGATAATGTAGGCCACTTAATATCTCTTAAGACCAAGTGATGCAACATGTCGATCATGTCGCCAATTATCATCGTACAAACTCGATAGTTCATACCAAAAAAAGATAATTGCTATCATCTGGAAAGGTAAATAAGTTTGTTTGTTTAAAGCAACTGTTTAAACTAAGGAAGAATAAATGCAGATATGAATGGTGCACTATGTAAATGTATTTATGGGTGTCTTATTGATGTACTGTACATAATGTGCAGTGTACTCGGAGTCTCAGTGTGGTTTTGGTGCCAAGAGATCTACTATAGTTATGGTGTTCACCTTGATACAACTACAAGAGAAGTGCAGAGAACAACATGTCCCCCTGTACATCGCCTTCATCCACCTCACCAAAGCATTTGACCTGGTCGGTAGGGATGGACTTTTCAAGGCTTGGCTTCTTCATTGGCTGCCCACCCAAAGTCAAGAGCTTGACCGAGTCCTTCCACACAGATATGAAGGGGACAGTACATTTCAACGACAACTCATCCGAACCTTTTCAGCATCAATAGCGACGTCAAACAAGCCAGCCCCACCCCACCCCCCCGTCCCCCCCGTCCCCCCCCGTCCCCCGTCCCCCGTCCCCGTCTCTGGGCCAAGACCAAAACTTGTGGTCATAGCAACACACACAGAGCAACAATTACAGTCCCTGGTGATCCACTTCTCCCAGGCCTGCAAGAACTTTGGCTTAACAATCAACCTCAAGAAGAGCAAGGTCCTTGCACAGGAGTCAGAGTCACAGCCAGCCATCTACATCGACGACTACCAACTCGACGTCGTCCAGCAGTTCACATACCTCGGCTCCACAGTCACCGACAACCTCTCCCTTGACGCTGAGGTTGACAAAAGAATCGGGAAGGCAGCCACCACACTTGCTTTGGACGAACCCCGAGCTGACTGTTGTGACCAAGATGGTAATGTACAACACCTGTGTCGTCAGCGAAACCTGGACAACTTATGCAAGACAGGAGAAACCTCTCAACACTTTCCACATGAGAAGCCTACGACGCAACCTAGGCATATCTTGGCAGGACAGGGTGACCAATGCCGAAGTCCTATCCCGCGCCAGTCTCCCCAGTATGTACACCCTGATAAGACATCGCAGACTCCGCTGGCTGGGTCATGTTCACCGCATGGACGACGGAAGAATCCCCAAGAATATTCTCTATGGGGAGCTGAAGTCGGAAAGGAGGAAGATTGCTGAAAAGAGACATGAAGGCTGTTGGTATGAATACAAACTCTTGGGAAAACACTGCAGCCAACCGATCCGAGTGGAAGAGAACCCTGACCCAACATCTGAGGGCATGGGAGGAGAAACTGAGGCAGACAACAGCAGACAAGCGAACCCACAGGAAGGACCTTCAGGAGCGCCAGCACTCCTACAGACCAGACACCCTTCATCGCTGTGACCTCTGCGCCAAAGACTGCCAGACCCGCATCGGTCTCTTCAGTCACAGACGACACAGTTCCAGTCGAGCGGTCAGCCAAGACCTTGCAGGTGTTGAAGGATAGCTGAGCAGCCTTTTTAATTAATATAATGTACATATGTGCCTAGTGCGCTATATTATTGCAAAGACTTTCAAAATGTGCACTTAATTCTTACTGTACTTACTGTCACCAAGTTGTGAGCAACTCAATGACTTGCAGTTCAATTAAACATTTAAACAAATGTTCCTGCATGAAATTCTGACTACCAAATTGCATTTGTATCCAAATATTCCGGTGGGTTTTTTTTAAGCAAATTGCATTCATGCACGCATCTAATAACCTATAATTAATCATAGTTCATAAGTGTGATAAATCTGATTAAAAAATGCATCACTTGACAGCTGGAGTAAAAAGCCACATAAACAATGACATGTTAGACGTAACTATCAGTGTTTGTTTATACATAATATTACTTTATAGATGGATCGACAAATAGATTCTGCGCTGATCTCGAGAAAAAATTCCAATATAAAGTATAGATTGATAGATAGATAGATAAATAGATAGATAGATAGTACTTTATTAATTCCTTCAGGAGAGTTCCCTCAGGAAAATTAATATTTGTAAAAGTATAACATTCATTTAAAAAAAACAATAAACATACAAAATAAAGATAAGGTAAAAAATAATTTTGTTTTGAAGAAACAGAAGATACAGTAATATTATAGTAGCTAAAGTAGAGTATAGTAGCTTTTCCCCAAGATGGCGCCGCTGTAGTGGCTGCTGGTGGCAGGAGCTCTGTGCTCTCTTTTGTGTTCCTGATGTTTCCCTCTTCTTTTCATGGGTTTTTTGTTTTCTTGCCTTTTGGTTGGGGACCCTTTGGGACTGTGTGGCAAGGGGTGGCACCTTCGTGACTTCTGCGGTGCTTGTTTGTGGACTTCTGGATCTGCCTCCCGGGAGCCTTTTGGCCGTGGAGACCAGCTGCTGGGTCTTTTCCACACAAGAGTCCGTTTGGAGAGACTGGAGGAGATGTGGATGAAGAGACAGGACTGCAGAGTTTGGAGAGACTGGAGGAGATGTGGAAGAAGAGACAGGACTGCAGAGTTTGGAGAGACTGGAGGAGATGCGGATGAAGAGACAGGACTGCAGAGTTTGGAGAGACAGGAGCAGATGTGGATGAAGAGACAGGACTGCAGAGTTTGGAGAGACTGGAGGAGATGCGGATGAAGAGACAGGACTGCAGAGTTTGGAGAGACTGGAGGAGATGTGGATGAAGAGACAGGACTGCAGAGTTTGGAGAGACTGGAGGAGATGTGGATGAAGAGACAGGACTGCAGAGTTTGGAGAGACTGGAGGAGATGTGGAAGAAGAGACAGGACTGCAGAGTTTGGAGAGACTGGAGGAGATGCGGATGAAGAGACAGGACTGCAGAGTTTGGAGAGACAGGAGCAGATGTGGATGAAGAGACAGGACTGCAGAGTTTGGAGAGACTGGAGGAGATGCGGATGAAGAGACAGGACTGCAGAGTTTGGAGAGACTGGAGGAGATGTGGATGAAGAGACAGGACTGCAGAGTTTGGAGAGACTGGAGGAGATGTGGATGAAGAGACAGGACTGCAGAGTTTGGAGAGACTGGAGGAGATGTGGATGAAGAGACAGGACTGCAGAGTTTGGAGAGACTGGAGGAGATGTGGAAGAAGAGACAGGACTGCAGAGTTTGGAGAGACTGGAGGAGATGCGGATGAAGAGACAGGACTGCAGAGTTTGGAGAGACTGGAGGAGATGTGGATGAAGAGACAGGACTGCAGAGTTTGGAGAGACTGGAGGAGATGTGGATGAAGAGACAGGACTGCAGAGTTTGGAGAGACTGGAGGAGATGTGGATGAAGAGACAGGACTGCAGAGCTGGTGCTGAGCGCCGGGACGGACAAGCTTCACCGTGTCTTGGCTGAATGAGCAGGTATCGGACACCTCGGTCTCCTTGGACGCATCCTCGCTCATCCGTGCGGACTGGACACTGGCCGAGAGTTAGTGGGCGGCCGAGGGCGGAGTCGGCTCTCTTGGTTGCTTTGTTGGGTCTGCTCCTGTCTCTGGCCGTGCTCCCCCAACCACAGCAGACCATGGCGTGGACCACCGCAGAGGCCACCACAGTGTATATGGGTGCTGAAATTATGTTTTTGTTTGGTTGCTTGTCTATCGTGTGCGCGCAATATATATTATTGGTTAATAATTTGTTGTTTTACTTTTGTAGCAGTGTGTAGAAATGGAGTGGCAGCTGGTTGCATCAGCTCTGCTCTTTTAATGTCTTTTGTGTTCTCTGATATTTCCCTCTTACACACATGTTGATGTGTGCTATGGCTATGAGGTTTCTTTTCCCCCCCTTGGCCTCAGTCTGGACCCCCTCTCCAGGGGCCCAGACTTAGACTGAATATATGTTTTTCTCCCCAGCGTTTACCTGTTTCTCACCTTTGTTGTAAGGGGCGCCGAAAGTTGGCAGACCCATCAGCGATCCTGTTCTGTCTCCCTGTAATGTTTGATCCTGTTCTGTCTCGCTGTAATGTTTGATCCTGTTCTGTCTCGCTGTAATGTTTGATCCTGTTCTGTCTCGCTGTAATGTTTGTCTGATCTTGAATGGGATTGTGCTGAAATTCCTAATCCTAATTAATAAAGTACTTCTGATTCTGATTGTAAACCATGACTTGACAACTTAAACAAAGCTAATTGGTCATAACACAACACGCATTCTTCAAAATGGATTCCCTTCTTGTTCGCCACAATGCAATTGCATTTTGCAATTCGCTGTGTTTTCTTTGAAGACGCCTGGACCAGGCGGGTCTTGAAGGACAGGTGAGCAGCGTCGCTCCAGTCCAGGTCCTTTGTGCCGCCCACAAATTAAAGCAAGCAGGCCGCATTGAATCCCTAGAGACGGAGACTATGACTACAGGGTGATGTTAATAAACTCTGAGGGCTGCCTCTTGGAATGATACGCTTTTCATTGTTATTGAAACATCCAGCAGAGCAGCGCAGCCAGGAGGCTGTCGATCATGCTTATTGTCACCATTATCAACATCCACTATCATCCTGTTTGCTTCTAAATAGCAGCTGCTATCAGCAAGTCCATTGTCATCCGCCATCTGCGAGCCTATTTTCAAAGTGTTTACGTGCGGCCGGACATATTAGATCCACCTCTGCTGGGAAGAGAGGTGACAGTACATCGTAGGGACGGAAACAAACAAATCTTAATAAACTACAAACCCCGTTTCCATATGAGATGGGAAATGGTGTTAGATGTAAATATAAACAGAATACAATGATTTGCAAATCTTTTTCAAGCCATATTCAGTTGAATATGCTACAAAGACAACATATTTCATGTTCAAACTCATAAACTTTATTTTTTAAATAATGATTAACTTAGAATTTCATGGCTGCAACACGTGCCAAAGTAGTTGGGAAAGGGCATGTTCACCACTGTGTTACATGGCCTTTCCTTTTAACAACACTCAGTAAAGGTTTGGGAAGTGAGGAGACACATTTTTGAAGTGGAATTCTTTCCCATTCTTGCTTGATGTACAGCTTAAGTTGTTCAACAGTCCGGGGGTCTCCCTTCTCATATTTTAGGTGCCACACATTTTCAATGTCTGGACTACAGGCAGGCCAGTCTAGTACCCGCACTCTTTTACTATGAAGCCACATTGATGTAACACGTGGCTTGGCATTGTCTTGCTGAAATAAGCAGGGGCGTCCATGGTAACGTTGCTTGGATGGCAACATATGTTGCTCCAAAAGCTGTATGTACCTTTCAGCATTAATGGTGCCTTCACAGATGTGTACGTTACCCATGTCTTGGCCACTAATACACCCCCATACCATCACACATGCTGCCTTTTACACTTTGCGCCTAGAACAATCCGGATGGTTCTTTTCCTCTTTGGTCCGGAGGACACGACGTCCACAGTTTCCAAAAACAATTTGAAATGTGGACTCGTCAGACCACAGAACACTTTTCCACTTTGTATCAGTCCATCTTAGATGAGCTCAGGCCCAGCGAAGCCGACGGCGTTCCTGGGTGTTGTTGATAAACGGTTTTCACCTTGCATAGGAGAGTTTTAACTTGCACTTACAGATGTAGCGACCAACTGTAGTTACTGACAGTGGGTTTCTGAAGTGTTCCTGAGCCCATGTGGTGATATCCTTTACACACTGATGTGGCTTGTTGATGCAGTACAGCCTGAGGGATGGAAGGTCACGGGCTTAGCTGCTTACGTGCAGTGATTTCTCCACATTCTCTGAACCCTTTGATGATATTACGGAGCGTAGATGGTGAAATCCCTAAATTCCGTGCAATAGCTGCTTGAGAAAGGTTGTTCTTAAACTGTTCAACAATTTGCTCAGGCATTTGTTGACAAAGTGGTGACCCTCGCCCCATCCTTGTTTGTGAATGACTGAGCATTTCATGGAATCTACTTTTGTACCCAATCATGGCACCCACCTGTTCCCAATTAGCCTGCACACCTGTGGGATGTTCCAAATTAGTGTTTGATGAGCATTCCTCAACTTTATCAGTATTTATTGCCACCTTTCCCAACTTCTTTGTCACGTGTTGCTGCCATCAAATTCTAAAGTTAATGATTATTTGCAAAAATAATTTTTTTTTATGAGTTTGAACATGAAATATGTTGTCTTTGTAGCATATTCAACTGAATATGGCTTGAAAAGGATTTGCAAATCATTGTATTCCGTTTATATTTACATATAACACAATTTCCCAACACTTATGGAAACGGGGTTTGTAAGTTGCAATAAATGTATGTTAGGGCTGGCCAACGATTACATGTTTTAATCGCGATTAATCACATTTTGTTCATAGTTGACGCAAAATGAATCGCAGATAGAAGGTTTTATCATTAAGTGTATCTTAGACAGGTCATTGTCACGTTTTTAATACCATTAGTTTGCTTAATTCAAATGTTTATTTTTTAAATATTATGCTCAAAACAAAAAAGGACATAAACCAAAGGGGTCTCAAAAAATAAAAGATATACCGAAGGAATCTGTCCTGTCCAGTCACTCAGACAAATCATATTGTTGATGTAGATGATCAATAAACAAATAATAAATCCAATAAATAGCGACAAAAACAGCTCTGTTTCCAAACGTAAAAATGAAGGAAATGAGTGTGAAGGAACGTGCTGAGAAGAAGTGGATCTATATTCATTAGGGGTGTCTTATTTGGAACCAATCTTAATCAATTAAAAAAATAATAATAACAATGTTTTTTTTAAATTTATTTTTAATAATCCTTCCTGTCTAGCAACTCAGACAAATCATGCTGTTGATGTAGATGATCTTTGTCTGCTGTACAGGTTTACTTTAGAAAAGAGAAGTGTTGGATTGTGTTACTTTTGTGTTTCTGGCTATAAATAGAAAAATCAAATGTTCATTCTGCAAAGCAAACCTGTCGTCTTTTCCACGAGTCAAGTCTTGTTGCCTTATTTGGTATTTGACTTTGTTAAATGTTTGGATATCATTTTATTAAATAAAACCGGTTTTCTTTTAAGTAATATAAAACAATATCAGAGCTGTTTGTCTATTTTATGGAGGAATGTAATTAATCATAGAACTGGCACGCACATTTATTACAAAAGTATTGAATTTAGATTGAGAATACTTTTGAATCGAGAATAGATTCTGAATTGAATCGCTATCCCAAATAATCTAATCGAATTGTGCAGTGCCAAAAGATTCACAGTCCTGCTATCCATTGACTGAAATAAATAAATGAGTGAAAAACATGTAGCACTCTACAACTTGCACCACACTTTCGCAGAAAGAGTCAACAAAAGGCTATAATGCTAGCCAAGGGAAACTAATATGATTTCTTAACAGCAAACATTTATCCATAAAAAACATTTAGAAGTAGCTCGCAAAAGACACCATCGGAATCCTGTCAAGCGGTGCGTCATGGGAGACGCCGGAGGTTGTTTTCATTTTGAGGATCCAGACGAACGAGGTAGCAGCGTGAGGTAAATAGGAGTATTTATTAATAAACAAACAAAAATGAGAGCAGCGAGGAAGTGCTCTGCCCGGACAGAATATGAAGAAAACAAACTGAAACCCAGCAAAACATTCACAGGAAATGTGGAGCAGACGGCGTCCACAAAGTAGTGCGTATTTGGGCTTAGCCTCAAAGGGATCCTCTGTCGTCCAGTGAAACGATAACAACAACAATGTCCCGACCACAAAGGTAGGAAAGGGATCAACTTAAATAGTCTTGATTGCAAACAGGTGAGGGGAAATGCTCCAGGACAGAAGTGAAGAAGCCACGGGAAAACACCAACAAAACCCGAAAAGCCGCCAAAGTGAAAGCACAGGACAAGAACTAAAACACTCAACACCGGAGAACACTAACAAAACGCAACTTTTGGCACTGTAAAACTACTGTAGTTGTCCGTAGTACATTCTGTTGGATTGTTTTTCATACAATAGTTGTTGTCCAGATTTTCGTATTTAAAAATGTTACGTGTTAAAATGCTGGTGCCGTTTGGGGGCCCAGGGGAGAAAAATTGAATTTCAATGAATTTCAGTGGGCGATATTGACTTGAGATGCGAGTACTTTGGGTTAAGAGTTCTGTCACAGAACTAATTGAACTTGCTAGCTGAGGTAACACTGGACTGTATTCGAATTGTCATATGTTCTTTACAAGAACAACTGTGGTATTAGACACAAAAAAAGTGTCGAGTTGAGTTATCTTCAAAAAAGAACACGTAGTATCATCGACCTTGTCACGGCGCGGGCTCGAACCCGTTTTTCCCCGGCAGCTGGGTCCAACAAGAGGGAGCGGCATAAAGACCAGCGGACCCAAGGAACCTTTGCCAGAACGTAGCCTATCTTCCCAGGAAGCATCACGTCTGGCATTCCCTCCCTTCTTCTTTGCTCGCCTTCTCTGCGCTTCCCTTGTTCCCTAGTTCATGTCCCGCAGTGTCTTCCCCGTCGCCTGTGATCGTGTTTTGCCTCACGACATCCATCCGGATCTCTGACTGCCTCCCTCGATCCTTGACCCCTGCTCGGACACGGACATCGTTGCCTCTCTGCACCCCTCGACTGCTTGCCTCCCTACAGACTGCCTCTTCGCACTGCCCCCTTGATTCGACGAAAGATCCATCCAACACGCACAGACAACACACCCTGCTAAAACTTACATGGTTAATGCTACACATAGTCTGCACATATTCACTTGAAGTAGCATACACACTAAATAAACCTGGTAAACCGCAGTTCTGCCTTGGTGTCGCCTCCTTCCCTTCCCCAGTACATGACAGACCTAGCAGTATTCTTTAATATAAAAACATCAGAAATGGGTTGTAGGTGGTCTGTGGTACATAATAGTAGATATATATGTCTGCGTCCTATACAACAGAAGAATAGAACATTCACATGAGGGAGAAAAATAAATATTTAAACTCATTGTTCAGGTTGGGAATTGTTTTTTGTTGTTGCGTTTGTGGCTGCAAGAAGACCTTGTGCAAATTGAGCTTTTAAAATAATGTGTTTCTCGCCTTGTTCAGGCATCGTGCGCTCTGACAGAGTGCAGGCAATACATCCAAACACAAAACCTTGGATCATTTGGACGAGACTTGGTGCAGAGTGCATCAGAGTGCACCAGAGTGCACCAGAGTGCAGAGTACCTGTGTTTCCAGAAACATAGAACAAGGAACCCTGTAAAATGTGCACCCTACATTTGGTTTCAAATACTTTGTGGCGGTTCAGTATGCAGTCTAAAGGCAAATAATGTAGTGAGTCCCTTCCACGGAACGCCCTCATGTTAATGTTTTTGTGCACATTTGAGGGAAGGAGTAGCAGAGAGAAAGCTGTCATTGCGGGCCCTCGTTTTCAATCAGTGAGCACTCGTGCTCCAAAGACGTGCTGTCGAGTGGCACTGGGAAGCTATTAGCGATGCCAAGCAACCACTGACATCACATAGCAACACATCTCAAAATACGAGACTGCAGACTTAAGCATCCAAGAGTATGTTGGCCGTCTCCAGATGGAAAGTCAAGGCGCAATGTTGGAAGTCTCCTTTCACATCAGGCTTGTGCAAAATCGAATTTGAGAAGAATAACTCCAATTTAAATTTGAATTAAAGAAAGTGGAATTGAAATTCCATTGAATCGATTGATCATGTTGGGGTATTACTGAATATCAATCAATCAATCAATCAATGTTTATTTATATAGCCCTAAATCACATATGGTTGCAAGTATGTCAAGACTGTTTTACATAGCTTGTAGATATATTATTACTAGGGATGTCCGATAATATCGGCCTGCCGATATTATCGGCCGGTAAATGCGTTAAAATGTAATATCGGAAATTATCGGTATCGGTTTTTTATTATCGGTATCGTTTTTTTTTGTTTTTTTGTTTTTTTTGTTTTTTTTAAATTAAATCAACATAAAAAACACAAGATACACTTACAATTAATGCACCAACCCAAAAAACCTCCCCCCTCATTCACACAAAAGGGTTGTTTCTTTCTGTTATTAATATTCTGCTTCCTACATTATATATCAATATATATCAATACAGTCTGCAAGGGATACAGTCCGTAAGCACACATGATTGTGCGTGCTGCTGCTCCACTAATAGTACTAACCTTTAACACTTAATGTTACTCATTTTCATTAATTACTAGTTTCTATGTAACTGTTTTTATATTGTTTTACTTTCTTTTTTATTCAAGAAAATGTTTTTAATTTATTTATCTTATTTTATTTTATAATTTTTTTTTAAAAGTACCTTATCTTCACCATACCTGGTTGTCCAAATTAGACATAATAATGTGTTAATTCCACGACTGTATATATCGGTTGATATCGGTATCGGTTGATATCGGTATCGGTAATTAAAGAGTTGGACAATATCGGAATATCGGATATCGGCAAAAAGCCATTATCGGACATCCCTAATTATTACTATGAACAATAGGGGTGCACAAAAAAAATGATTCACATCCAAATTGCAATTCTTATTCATCCGTTATTCTAAATTGATCATAATTTAAATATTTTTTTTTATAAGAATCCATTTTTAAAAATATGTTTTTTAGGCCATCTCCAAACAACCAAAGGGAGCTTTTTCTAACCTGTAACCGGCTTTGAAAAGCTGTATTATAATTATTATACACATAATATATCTGTTTGAAATTGAGAATTGTGTCAAATTGATGTCAATTCTTTTTTTGTTTTTTGTCCTGTCCAGCTACTCAGGCGAATCATATTGTTGATGTAGATGCCCATACCGGCTGTACACATTTACTTTACAAAAGAAAGGTGTGGGATACTTCTTTTGTTGCCTTATTTGTATTTGACTTTATTAAATGGATTTAGAAGAGCCAGCAGCAGGCCATAGACAGACCCGCCCGGCAGAGGACAAGGCACGGGAGAAGCAGGGGACAGCCAGCCCCCAAGCCAGCGAGAGACCACGCCCCACGTCGGTAGAAAGATAATCCATTCTGAATCCAAAGATTCACACCAGTAATGAACTTTATGTACACAATTATTACAGCAAAGATTGTAAGAAAAACATAAAATAATTGGTTAATATAATTGTGCGAAGAAGCATTCACAGAGATCAATTAAATCAACATTTAGCATGTTAGCATTTCACAGAATGATTTAAGCCTACAACTAAAAGTCTTAGATATTGGTCCTTAGCGCAATCTTTTTAGTTCTCTCTTTCTTTTGAACCTGTCCAGCCACACGAGCTAATAATATTGTTGCTCGAGATCCCTGTATCTGCTTTATTTACTTCACAAAAGGGAATTGGGGGATACTTCTCTTGTTGCGTTATTTAAAAAATAACTGTATTAAAGGGTCGGTGATATCTATCTTTTGGCGCAGTCAGAAGGGAGAAAAAAAATAAAAATAAAACAAAGATGGAGGGGGGGATTGTGGTGACAAGAGGCGGACGTAACAGAGAGAAAGAACACAACTAAAAACAGAACTAAAAAACATTTACCAGTGCAGTATGTACACAAATAACACCAATACACATAGAATACCAGTTTTTACAAAGAAATAAAAACAATTCTGAAATGAGGCATTAGATAGTAACACAGTATTGACAATGACCATTACACTATAATTGAAACAATAATAATACTAATAGTAGTAACAACATTTATAATTGATGGCAACATTAACCTCTATTTTAACTTCTAGCAAATGTGTAATAGTTACAAGTCAACGTTCCTTTAACGGCACACATTTTAATTTCCCCTCAGGGATTATTAAAGTATTTTTGATTGTGATTCTAATTCTAATTCTTTTGACGCGCGATTAACGCCCACGCGCCTTTTTTGACCCGTGGTGTGGAGAAATGTAGCTGCGTTCACGCGTTACTGATAAGCCACAAGCGGGAAAATAGCGAGCGGAAATGGTGATAAAAATGGTACATAATGGAAATATCAGGTCCAAAGTTCTCCCGACAAGTCAAAACCTTTTTTTTTTTTAAATCTACGATCGCCTTGAGCCGCCACATTGGGGGAAAATGTCTGCTTGCATTCAGAGAGGTAGGCGGGGCTTTACTACCGTGTTTGGATTACAGTTAAAAAACAGCATTAAAAAGGTAAAATGTCGATTGTTACTGTGACTGCTTCAGTAAGATGGCATCAAAGCTCAGCAGAAAGGAAAGACGGTTGTCAGGAAGTCTGGAATCACTTTTTTATATTCTTTATTCTTGTCACGTCGTCAAAACATATTTTCAGAACAATAGCACGACGTGTCAGTGCCGGTCTAAATACAGTAACAACATTAAAAATCGTCTTACATTACGGTCATGCCTTGTCAAAGATGTTTTGTAATGATATTTTTACCATAATAAATGCTAGTACATCAGTTGAGGAATATAGAGGGGATATTTTCTGGCATATTGAAACAAAATGTGTATTCATTTATGACCTGTAAACCCAGAATATTTACAGGCTGAATTTTAAACTGGATCAATAAATAGGGAAGGTTACGACATGTCATGCAGATGTATGAATGTAAAGAATATCCGAAGCATTTATTCTATAAGTATAAACATCACAGACTACGTTACCAAACATCTTTGACAACCAAAGCATAGTCGTAACAATCCACATTGTGTGTTATTCATGCGTGAAACTGGTATGTGAGCATGTGTAGCTCCTCCTCTGAATGCAAGTGCTCCTACAGCAGGAATACAAATTCTGTATTTCGACAAAATACAAAATCTGTCAAGACACAAACACACTGTGAGAATTTTTAAAAAATATTTTCATTTAATACATGTTTGTCCTTTTTGTGTTAAGCTGTTTAAAAAAAGCATAATGTCTAAATTATTGTCCAGTCATGGTAATATAAACTTGAAAAACATCTGTCGAGGGTACGTTTATTAATGATGACACAAATATATCTCTCTGTGACTAATTGTGATTAAGTTTGAGTTAACCATGAACTATGCGATTAATGGTGATTAACTATTTTAATCGCTTGACAGCCCTAGCAACAATACATCAATTAAATGAATACGTGGATTATAAAAGAGGAATAAAGAAAAAAAGGACCGAAATATATTAACTTAAATGATAATAAATGATAAATGGGTTATACTTGTATAGCGCTTGTCTACCTTGAAGGTACTCAAAGCGCTTTGACAGTATATATACAGTTTTATGGTACAACTAGATCAAGCTTGGCTGTATACTACACCAGGGGTGTCCAAACTTTATATGTATATATATATATATATATATATATATATATATATATATATATATATATATATATATACACTACCGTTCAAAAGTTTGGGGTCACCCAAACAATTTAGTGGAATAGCCTTCATTTCTAAGAACAAGAATAGACTGTCGAGTTTCATATACAAGTTCTCTTTTTCTGGCCCTTTTGAGCATTTAATTGACCCCACAAATGTGATGCTCCAGAAACTCAATCTGCTCAAAGCAAGGTCAGTTTTGTAGCTTCTGTAACGAGCTAAAGTGTTTTCAGATGTGTGAACATGATTGCACAAGGGTTTTCTAATCATCAATTAGCCTTCTGAGCCAATGAGCAAACACATTGTACCATTAGAACACTGGAGTGATAGTTGCTGGAAATGGGCCTCTATACACCTATGTAGATATTGCACCAAAAAGCAGACATTTGCAGCTAGAATAGTCATTTAGCACATTAGCAATGTATAGAGTGTATTTCTGTAAAGTTAAGACTAGTTTAAAGTTATCTTCATTGAAAAGTACAGTGCTTTTCCTTCAAAAATAAGGACATTTACATGTCACCCCAAACTTTTGAATGGTAGTGTGTATATATATATATATATATATATATATATATATATATATATATATATATATATATATATATATATATATATATATATATATATATATATATATATATATGTATATATATATATATATATATATATATATATATATATATATATGTGGCTCCAGGACCCCCCCGAGACCTAGAGAAGGGACAAGCGGTATAAAATGGATGGATGGATGGAAGTTCAATCAGAAATGTCAAGCAGCTGAAATGCACCAAACATGGATAAGTGTGGAGAGTGTTTTGCTCTTTTCCAATCATGCAATGTATTTAAATGGGTGTCATTTTGAATGTTTTATGATGCTGGGACATTTTTCATAATATCCACAACATTCAGTGAGCAGGTTGTAATATGTGCGACCATGTCTGTTGACATTTTTTTTTTTCCACCATGACTAGGGAAGGTTGTATTGGCACTGTGCATTACTTCTATCAGAGCCTGATTAAAGGTCATTGCCCTGAATCATTCGCATTTTCCAGTAGATGGCGACAAAAAGGCGGTATCACACTCAGTCTTTTAAAGTCAATGCAGTCTCCCTGCGGGCAAGATTCCTTTTGACGTTTTGTGTGCCAAATTGCAGACGTCACTAGTTTGGACACCCCTGTACTAGACAGTGTTTTAGGTGATACTGATATCGATTAGTGTCAATATGTACAATAGACCTGATAGTCTTTAGTACAGGGGTCACCAACCTTTTTGAAACTAAGAGCTACTTCTTGGGTAGTGATTAATGCGAAGGGCTACCAGTTTGATACACACTTAAATAAATTGCCAGAAATAGCCAATTTGCTCAATTTACCTTTAACTCTATGTTTTTATTAATAATTAATGATATTTACACTTAATTGAACGGTTTAACTGTGATGAGATGGCGACTTGTCCAGGGTGTACCCCGCCTTCCGCCCGATTGTAGCTGAGATAGGCTCCAGCGCCCCCCGCGACCCCGAAGGGAATAAGCGGTAGAAAATGGATGGATGGATGGATGAACGGTTTAAAAGAGGAGAAAACACGAAAAAAATGACAATTAAATTTTGAAACAAAGTGTATCTTCAATTTCAACTCTTTAAAATTCAAAATTTAACCGAAAAAAAGAAGAGAAAAACTTAAAAAAAGAATTTATGGAACATCATTAGTAATTTTTCCTGATTAAGATTAATTTTGGAATTTTGATGACATGTTTTAAATAGGTTAAAATCCAATCTACACTTTGTTAAAAATTGGATCAAGCTATATTTCTAACAAAGACAAATCATTATTTCTTCTAGATTTTCCAGAACAACATTTTTAAAAGAAATTCAAAAGACCTTGAAATAAGATTTAAATTCGATTCTACAGATTTTCTAGATTTGCCAGAATACATTTTTTTGAATTTTAATCATAATAAGTTTGAAGAAATATTTCACAAATATTCTTCGTCGAAAAAACAGAAGCTAAAATGAAGAATTAAATTAAAATGTATTTATTATTCTTTACAATAAAAAAAAATAATTTACTTGAACATTGATTTAAATTGTCAGGAAAGAAGAGGAAGGAATTTAAAAGGTAAAAAGGTATATGTGTTTAAAAATCCTAAAATCATTTTTAAGGTTGTATTTTTTCTCTAAAATTGTCTTTCTGAAAGTTATAAGAAGCAAAGTAAAAAAAATAATGAATTTATTTAAACAAGTGAAGACCAAGTCTTTAAAATATTTTCTTGGATTTTAAAATTCTATTTGAGTTTTGTCTCTCTTAGAATTAAAAATGTCGAGCAAAGCGAGACCAGCTTGCTAGTAAATAAATACAATTAAAAAAATAGAGGCAGCTCACTGGTAAGTGCTGCTATTTGAGCTATTTTTAGAACAGGCCAGCGGGCTACTCATCTGGTCCTTACGGGCTACCTGGTGCCCGCGGGCACCGCGTTGGTGACCCCTGTTTTAGTAGATCATGAGTCAACTAAAATGCCATCTCTTCCTATCGAGCGGCTCCAAAGATTCCCAGGTGCCGTGGTCCTCCACAAAGACTGGCGCATGCGTAGAAAGTCCACTCCATTATTATTGAAGACTGTTTTCATCAAAATTGATGCAATCGTACGGATTTTCTCAAGCAGGCGTAAAAGTGTTTCTGCCACCTGTTCACCGCCGAGAATAGATGCCCGCGGACCCGAGTCGCATCATCTCGTTGAAGGATGCACAGGAAATGTGACCCTTCAAAAAGTGAGTGCATCAAACAAACACAAAAAAATGACTGAAAGCTTTTTGTCATTAGAGAAATGAGCAGGATACTCTGGAAGTGTTGGATGAAAAAAAAACAAAAAAACAGGCCTGCTGGTAGGATGCGCAGAGAGGTTGCCTAGCAACAAGGAATCATTTGCATAGGCGAGGAGGCCCAAACTCATTTATCAAAACAAAGGCACTCTCTGCATTTTCGACAAAGTAAAACGTTTGAGATTTCTTCTTATTGAGACACGACGTCAAGGCGGCCATGTTTGTCAGTGACACATGCATGTTGGACAAAACAACTCATTCAGTCCTCATTTTTGTCCCACTTGCATAGCACAGGAAATGATTGTTTTGTTATTGCAGCTCCAAAATGGTAAGGCTAAAGCCGAGCTGAGCTAAGCTAAGAGCGCTCATTGTTTGCACAGGTCCCCAAACTATCAGTCCCGAGGTAAATACAATTAATTTCAGGGATGTCCAAACTACGGCCCGCAAAACGCAATGAGTGGGTTATATGAGTGGCTTTTAACTAGTAGCCTGACAACTTTTATGTAGCTATTATATGTCGCCCTCTAATGGACAAAGTGAAAACTTTAGGTCAATGACCTTTAATTATGCTCTAGATCAGGGGTCACCAACGCGGGCACCAGGTCGCCCTTAAGGACCAGATGAGTAGCCCGCTGGCCTGTTCTAAAAATAGCTCAAATAGCAGCACTTACCAGTGAGCTGCCTCTATTTTTTTAATTTTATTTATTTACTAGCAAGCTGGTCTCGCTTTGCCCGACATTTTTAATTCTAAGAGAGACAAAACTCAAATAGAATTTGAAAATCCAAAAAAATATTTTAAAGACTTGGTCTTCACTTGTTTAAATAAATGCATTAATTTTTTTACTTTGCTTCTTATAACTTTCAGAAAGACAATTTTAGAGAGAAAATACAACCTTAAAAATTTTAGGATTTTTAAACACATATACCTTTTTACCTTTTAAATTCCTTCCTCTTCTTTTCTGACAATTTAAATCAACGTTCAAGTACATTTTTAATTGTTTTTTATTGTAAAGAATAATAAATACATTTTAATTTAATTCTTCATTTTAGCATCTGTTTTTTCGACGAAGAATATTTGTGAAATATTTCTTCAAACTTATCATGTTCAAAATTCAAAAAAAATATTCTGGCAAATCTGTAGAATCATATTTAAATCTTATTTCAAAGTCTTTTGAATTTCTTTTAAAAATGTTGTTCTGGAAAATCTAGAAGAAATAATGATTTGTCTTTGTTAGAAATATAGCTTGGTCCAATTTGTTACATATTCTAACAAAGTGCAGATTGGATTTTAACCTATTTAAAACATGTCATCAAAATTCTAAAATGAATCTTAATCAGGAAAAATTACTAATGATGTTCCATAAATTATTTTTTTTATTTTTTCAAAAAGATTCGAATTAGCTAGTTTTTCTCTTCTTGAAGATAAACTATGTTTCAAAATGTAATTGTCTTTTTTTTTGTGTTTTCTCCTCTTTTAAACCGTTCAATTAAGTGTAAATATCATTAATTATTAATAATAAACATAGAGTTAAAGGTAAATTGAGCAAATTGGCTATTTCTGGCAATTTATTTAAGTGTGTATCAAACTGGTAGCCCTTCGCATTAATCACTACCCAAGAAGTAGCTCTTGCTTTCAAAAAGGTTGGTGACCCCTGCTCTAGATGAACGCATGCGCAGCAATTACTTGCATGAACCAAGGCAAACAACCTTCCCTAGTCATGGTGGGGAAAAAAACGGAAAAAAACGGAAAAAAAACCAACCAACACAAAATGTCAACACACATGGTCACACATAACACAACCTGCTCACTGCACTCGGTGGACATAACACAACATATTTATGCATCATAAAACATTCTAAATTACCCCCATTTAAATCCATGACAAAGCCTAAAGGGAAACATGCAAAACTCTCTCCACACTTATCCATGTTTGGCACATTTTAGCTGCTTGATGTTTCTCATTGATTACAAAACTTTCAGGAGGTCGTCACGGAAGTAAACAATTATGTTAATTATTATATTATATTATTATATTAATGTAATATGTACATATAAATGTATAGGATATATATGTGTATATATACAAAAGCCAAAAGCAGTGACATCACATTGTGTAAATGGTAAATAAAAAGAGAATACAACAAATCCTTTTCAACTTATATTCAATTCAATAGACTGCAAAGACAAGATATTTTACGTTCGAACTGGAAAATGTTGTTTTATTTTTTGCAAATATTAGCTCATTTGGATTTGATGGCTGCAACATGTTGCATAAAAGCTGGCACAAGTTGCAAAAAAGAGTAATAAAGTTGAGGAATGCTCATCAAACACTTATTTGGAACATCCCACAGGTGAACAGGCTAATTGGGAACAGGTGGGTGCCATGATTGGGTAAAAAAGATTCCATGAAATGATCAGTCATTCACAAACAAGGATGGGGCGAGGGTCACCACTTTGTCAACAAATGCCTGAGCAAATTGTTGAACAGTTTAAGAACAACCTTTCTCAAGCAGCTATTGCAAGGAATTGAGGGATTTCACCATCTACGCTCCGTAATATCATCAAAGGGTTCAGAGAATGTGGAGAAATCACTGCACGTAAGCAGCTAAGCCCGTGACCTTCCATCCCTCAGGCTGTACTGCATCAAAAAGCCACATCAGTGTGTAAAGGATATCACCACATGGGCTCAGGAACACTTCAGAAACCCACTGTCAGTAACTATAGTTGGTCGCTACATCTGTAAGTGCAAGTTAAAACTCTCCTATGCAAAGCCAAAGCCATTTCTCAACAACACCCAGAAAATACAGTAGCGTAGTACGCCTAAGTAATCATTAAAACCACGTTTTATTTAGCAAGTATATTCAATATTTTTGGCCACTGTAACATGACACAATAGCACTATAATAATGATTTTTTTTTTTTGGCGTACCACTAGATGGAGCCTGCGTACCACTACCACAGTTCGAGAGTCCTTGGTTTAAAGTTGACTGTTTATTGTAACTAATGTCTTGTACACTGTAACTAATGTCTTGTACATTGTAACTAATGGCTTGTACACTGTAACTAATGTCTTGTACATTGTAACTAATGTCTTGTACACTGTGACTAATGTCTTGTACATTGTAACTAATGTCTTGTACACTGTAACTAATGTCTTGTACACTGTAACTAATGTCTTGTACACTGTCACTAATGTCCTGTACATTGTAACTAATGTCTTGTACAATGTAACTAATGTCTTGTACACTGTAACTAATGTCTTGTACACTGTCACTAATGTCTTGTACATTGTAACTAATGTCTTGTACACTGTAACTAATGTCTTGTACATTGTAACTAATGTCTTGTACACTGTAACTAATGTCTTGTACATTGTAACTAATGTCTTGTACATTGTAACTAATGTCTTGTACACTGTAACTAATGTCTTGTACATTGTAACTAATGTCTTGTACACTGTCACTAATGTCTTGTACACTGTAACTAATGTCTTGTACACTGTAACTAATGTCTTGTACACTGTAACTAATGTCTTGTACACTGTCACTAATGTCTTGTACACTGTAACTAATGTCGTGTACACTGTCACTAATGTCTTGTACACTGTCACTAATGTCTTGTACATTGTAACTAATGTCTTGTACACTGTAACTAATGTCTTGTACACTGTCACTAATGTCTTGTACACTGTAACTAATGTCTTGTACACTGTCACTAATGTCTTGTACACTGTAACTAATGTCTTGTACACTGTAACTAATGTCTTGTACACTGTCACTAATGTCTTGTACACTGTAACTAATGTCTTGTACACTGTCACTAATGTCTTGTACACTGTCACTAATGTCTTGTACACTGTAACTAATGTCTTGTACACTATAACTAATGTCTTGTACACTGTCACTAATGTCTTGTACACTGTAACTAATGTCTTGTACATTGTAACTAATGTCTTGTACACTGTAACTAATGTCTTGTACACTGTAACTAATGTCTTGTACATTGTAACTAATGTCTTGTACACTGTCACTAATGTCTTGTACACTGTCACTAATGTCTTGTACACTGTCACTAATGTCTTGTACAATGTAACTAATGTATGGTACACTGTAACTAATGTCTTGTACACTGTCACTAATGTCTTGTACACTGTCACTAATGTCTTGTACACTATAACTAATGTCTTGTACACTGTAACTAATGTCTTGTACACTGTAACTAATGTCTTGTACACTGTCACTAATGTCTTGTACAATGTAACTAATGTCTTGTACACTGTCACTAATGTCTTGTACACTGTCACTAATGTCTTGTACAATGTAACTAATGTCTTGTACAATGTAACTAATGTCTTGTACAATGTAACTAATGTCTTGTACACTGTCACTAATGTCTTGTACAATCTAACTAATGTCTTGTACATTGTCACTAATGTCTTGTACACTGTAACTAATGTCTTGTACATTGTAACTAATGTCTTGTACACTGTAACTAATGTCTTGTACACTGTAACTAATGTCTTGTACAATGTAACTAATGTCTTGTACACTGTAACTAATGTCTTGTACACTGTCACTAATGTCTTGTACAATGTAACTAATGTCTTGTAAAATGTAACTAATGTCTTGTACACTGTAACTAATGTCTTGTACACTGTCACTAATGTCTTGTACAATGTAACTAATGTCTTGTACAATGTCACTAATGTCTTGTACACTGTCACTAATGTCTTGTACACTGTCACTAATGTCTTGTACAATCTAACTAATGTCTTGTACATTGTCACTAATGTCTTGTACATTGTAACTAATGTCTTGTACACTGTCACTAATGTCTTGTACACTGTAACTAATGTCTTGTACATTGTAACTAATGTCTTGTACACTGTAACTAATGTCTTGTACACTGTAACTAATGTCTTGTACACTGTCACTAATGTCTTGTACATTGTAACTAATGTCTTGTACACTGTAACTAATGTCTTGTACACTGTAACTAATGTCTTGTACATTGTAACTAATGTCTTGTACACTGTAACTAATGTCTTGTACAATGTAACTAATGTCTTGTACATTGTAACTAATGTCTTGTACATTGTAACTAATGTCTTGTACACTGTAACTAATGTCTTGTACATTGTAACTAATGTCTTGTACACTGTAACTAATGTCTTGTACACTGTAACTAATGTCTTGTACAATGTAACTAATGTCTTTTACACTGTAACTAATGTCTTGTACATTGTAACTAATGTCTTGTACACTGTAACTAATGTCTTGTACACTGTAACTAATGTCTTGTACATTGTAACTAATGTCTTGTACATTGTAACTAATGTCTTGTACACTGTAACTAATGTCTTGTACACTGTAACTAATGTCTTGTACATTGTAACTAATGTCTTGTACACTGTAACTAATGTCTTGTACAATGTAACTAATGTCTTGTACAATGTAACTAATGTCTTGTACACTGTAACTAATGTCTTGTACACTGTCACTAATGTCTTGTACATTGTAACTAATGTCTTGTACCATGTAACTAATGTCTTGTACATTGTAACTAATGTCTTGTACACTGTCACTAATGTCTTGTACACTGTAACTAATGTCTTGTACACTGTAACTAATGTCTTGTACATTGTAACTAATGTCTTGTACATTGTAACTAATGTCTTGTACACTGTAACTAATGTCTTGTACATTGTAACTAATGTCTTGTACACTGTCACTAATGTCTTGTACACTGTAACTAATGTCTTGTACACTGTCACTAATGTATTGTACACTGTAACTAATGTCTTGTACACTGTCACTAATGTCTTGTACACTGTCACTAATGTCTTGTACACTGTAACTAATGTCTTGTACACTGTCACTAATGTCTTGTACACTGTAACTAATGTCTTGTACATTGTAACTAATGTCTTGTACACTGTCACTAATGTCTTGTACACTGTAACTAATGTCTTGTACACTGTAACTAATGTCTTGTACACTGTAACTAATGTCTTGTACACTGTAACTAATGTCTTGTACATTGTAACTAATGTCTTGTACACTGTCACTAATGTCTTGTACACTGTCACTAATATCTTCTACACTGTCACTAATGTCTTGTACAATGTAACTAATGTATTGTACACTGTAACTAATGTCTTGTACACTGTCACTAATGTCTTGTACATTATAACTAATGTGTTGTACACTGTAACTAATGTCTTGTACACTGTAACTAATGTCTTGTACAATGTAACTAATGTCTTGTACACTGTAAATAATGTCTTGTACACTGTAAATAATGTCTTGTACACTGTCACTAATGTCTTGTACACTGTCACTAATGTCTTGTACAATGTAACTAATGTCTTGTACAATGTAACTAATGTCTTGTACAATGTAACTAATGTCTTGTACACTGTCACTAATGTCTTGTACACTGTCACTAATGTCTTGTACAATCTAACTAATGTCTTGTACATTGTCACTAATGTCTTGTACACTGTAACTAATGTCTTGTACATTGTAACTAATGTCTTGTACACTGTAACTAATGTCTTGTACAATGTAACTAATGTCTTGTACACTGTAACTAATGTCTTGTACACTGTAACTAATGTCTTGTACACTGTAACTAATGTCTTGTACACTGTAACTAATGTCTTGTACACTGTCACTAATGTATTGTACACTGTAACTAATGTCTTGTACACTGTCACTAATGTCTTGTACACTGTCACTAATGTCTTGTACACTGTAACTAATGTCTTGTACACTGTCACTAATGTCTTGTACACTGTAACTAATGTCTTGTACATTGTAACTAATGTCTTGTACACTGTCACTAATGTCTTGTACACTGTAACTAATGTCTTGTACACTGTAACTAATGTCTTGTACACTGTAACTAATGTCTTGTACATTGTAACTAATGTCTTGTACACTGTCACTAATGTCTTGTACACTGTCAGTAATATCTTCTACACTGTCACTAATGTCTTGTACAATGTAACTAATGTATTGTACACTGTAACTAATGTCTTGTACAATGTAACTAATGTATTGTACACTGTAACTAATGTCTTGTACACTGTCACTAATGTCTTGTACACTGTCACTAATGTCTTGTACACTATAACTAATGTGTTGTACACTGTAACTAATGTCTTGTACACTGTAACTAATGTCTTGTACACTGTCACTAATGTCTTGTACAATGTAACTAATGTCTTGTACAATGTAACTAATGTCTTGTACACTGTAAATAATGTCTTGTACACTGTCACTAATGTCTTGTACACTGTCACTAATGTCTTGTACAATGTAACTAATGTCTTGTACAATGTAACTAATGTCTTGTACAATGTAACTAATGTCTTGTACACTGTCACTAATGTCTTGTACACTGTCACTAATGTCTTGTACAATCTAACTAATGTCTTGTACATTGTCACTAATGTCTTGTACACTGTAACTAATGTCTTGTACATTGTAACTAATGGCTTGTACATTGTAACTAATGTCTTGTACACTGTAACTAATGTCTTGCACACTGTAACTAATGTCTTGTACATTGTAACTAATGTCTTGTACACTGTAACTAATGTCTTGTACACTGTAACTAATGTCTTGTACATTGTAACTAATGTCTTGTACACTGTCACTAATGTCTTGTACATTGTAACTAATATCTTGCACACTGTAACTAATGTCTTGTACACTGTAACTAATGTATTGTACACTGTAACTAATGTCTTGTACAATGTCACTAATGTCTTGTACATTGTAACTAATGTCTTGTACCATGTAACTAATGTCTTGTACATTGTAACTAATGTCTTGTACAATGTAACTAATGTCTTGTACACTGTCACTAATGTCTTGTACACTGTCACTAATGTCTTGTACAATCTAACTAATGTCTTGTACATTGTCACTAATGTCTTGTACACTGTAACTAATGTCTTGTACAATGTAACTAATGTCTTGTACATTGTAACTAATGTCTTGTACATTGTAACTAATGTCTTGTACACTGTAACTAATGTCTTGTACATTGTAACTAATGTCTTGTACACTGTAACTAATGTCTTGTACACTGTAACTAATGTCTTGTACAATGTAACTAATGTCTTTTACACTGTAACTAATGTCTTGTACATTGTAACTAATGTCTTGTACACTGTAACTAATGTCTTGTACACTGTAACTAATGTCTTGTACATTGTAACTAATGTCTTGTACATTGTAACTAATGTCTTGTACACTGTAACTAATGTCTTGTACACTGTAACTAATGTCTTGTACACTGTAACTAATGTCTTGTACAATGTAACTAATGTCTTGTACAATGTAACTAATGTCTTGTACACTGTAACTAATGTCTTGTACACTGTCACTAATGTCTTGTACATTGTAACTAATGTCTTGTACCATGTAACTAATGTCTTGTACATTGTAACTAATGTCTTGTACACTGTCACTAATGTCTTGTACACTGTAACTAATGTCTTGTACACTGTAACTAATGTCTTGTACATTGTAACTAATGTCTTGTACATTGTAACTAATGTCTTGTACACTGTAACTAATGTCTTGTACATTGTAACTAATGTCTTGTACACTGTCACTAATGTCTTGTACACTGTAACTAATGTCTTGTACACTGTCACTAATGTATTGTACACTGTAACTAATGTCTTGTACACTGTCACTAATGTCTTGTACACTGTCACTAATGTCTTGTACACTGTAACTAATGTCTTGTACACTGTCACTAATGTCTTGTACACTGTAACTAATGTCTTGTACATTGTAACTAATGTCTTGTACACTGTCACTAATGTCTTGTACACTGTAACTAATGTCTTGTACACTGTAACTAATGTCTTGTACACTGTAACTAATGTCTTGTACATTGTAACTAATGTCTTGTACACTGTCACTAATGTCTTGTACACTGTCACTAATATCTTCTACACTGTCACTAATGTCTTGTACAATGTAACTAATGTATTGTACACTGTAACTAATGTCTTGTACACTGTCACTAATGTCTTGTACATTATAACTAATGTGTTGTACACTGTAACTAATGTCTTGTACACTGTAACTAATGTCTTGTACAATGTAACTAATGTCTTGTACACTGTAAATAATGTCTTGTACACTGTAAATAATGTCTTGTACACTGTCACTAATGTCTTGTACACTGTCACTAATGTCTTGTACAATGTAACTAATGTCTTGTACAATGTAACTAATGTCTTGTACAATGTAACTAATGTCTTGTACACTGTCACTAATGTCTTGTACACTGTCACTAATGTCTTGTACAATCTAACTAATGTCTTGTACATTGTCACTAATGTCTTGTACACTGTAACTAATGTCTTGTACATTGTAACTAATGTCTTGTACACTGTAACTAATGTCTTGTACAATGTAACTAATGTCTTGTACACTGTAACTAATGTCTTGTACACTGTAACTAATGTCTTGTACACTGTAACTAATGTCTTGTACACTGTAACTAATGTCTTGTACACTGTCACTAATGTATTGTACACTGTAACTAATGTCTTGTACACTGTCACCAATGTCTTGTACACTGTCACTAATGTCTTGTACACTGTAACTAATGTCTTGTACACTGTCACTAATGTCTTGTACACTGTAACTAATGTCTTGTACATTGTAACTAATGTCTTGTACACTGTCACTAATGTCTTGTACACTGTAACTAATGTCTTGTACACTGTAACTAATGTCTTGTACACTGTAACTAATGTCTTGTACATTGTAACTAATGTCTTGTACACTGTCACTAATGTCTTGTACACTGTCAGTAATATCTTCTACACTGTCACTAATGTCTTGTACAATGTAACTAATGTATTGTACACTGTAACTAATGTCTTGTACACTGTCACTAATGTCTTGTACACTGTCACTAATGTCTTGTACACTATAACTAATGTGTTGTACACTGTAACTAATGTCTTGTACACTGTAACTAATGTCTTGTACACTGTCACTAATGTCTTGTACAATGTAACTAATGTCTTGTACAATGTAACTAATGTCTTGTACACTGTAAATAATGTCTTGTACACTGTCACTAATGTCTTGTACACTGTCACTAATGTCTTGTACAATGTAACTAATGTCTTGTACAATGTAACTAATGTCTTGTACAATGTAACTAATGTCTTGTACACTGTCACTAATGTCTTGTACACTGTCACTAATGTCTTGTACAATCTAACTAATGTCTTGTACATTGTCACTAATGTCTTGTACACTGTAACTAATGTCTTGTACATTGTAACTAATGGCTTGTACACTGTAACTAATATCTTGCACACTGTAACTAATGTCTTGTACACTGTAACTAATGTCTTGTACAATGTCTTGTACACTGTAACTAATGTCTTGTACATTGTAACTAATGTCTTGTACACTGTAACTAATGTCTTGTACATTGTAACTAATGTCTTGTACATTGTAACTAATGTCTTGTACACTGTAACTAATGTCTTGTACACTGTAACTAATGTCTTGTACATTGTAACTAATGTCTTGTACACTGTAACTAATGTCTTGTACACTGTAACTAATGTCTTGTACACTGTAACTAATGTCTTGTACAATGTCACTAATGTCTTGTACATTGTAACTAATGTCTTGTACCATGTAACTAATGTCTTGTACATTGTAACTAATGTCTTGTACACTGTAACTAATGTCTTGTACACTGTAACTAATGTCTTGTACACTGTAACTAATGTCTTGTACACTGTAACTAATGTCTTGTACACTGTCACTAATGTCTTGTACACTGTCACTAATGTCTTGTACAATGTAACTAATGTATTGTACACTGTAACTAATGTCTTGTACACTGTAACTAATGTCTTGTACACTGTCACTAATGTATTGTACACTGTAACTAATGTCTTGTACACTGTAACTAATGTCTTGTACACTGTCACTAATGTCTTGTACACTGTAACTAATGTCTTGTACATTGTAACTAATGTCTTGTACACTGTAACTAATGTCTTGTACACTGTCACTAATGTCTTGTACACTGTAACTAATGTCTTGTACACTGTCACTAATGTCTTGTACACTGTCACTAATGTCTTGTACACTGTAACTAATGTCTTGTACATTGTAACTAGTGTCTTGTACATTGTAACTAATGTCTTGTACATTGTAACTAATGTCTTGTACACTGTAACTAATGTCTTGTACATTGTAACTAATGTCTTGTACATTGTAACTAATGTCTTGTACATTGTAACTAATGTCTTGTACATTGTAACTAATGTCTTGTACACTGTAACTAATGTCTTGTACATTGTAACTAATGTCTTGTACACTGTAACTAATGTCTTGTACACTGTAACTAATGTCTTGTACATTGTAACTAATGTCTTGTACATTGTAACTAATGTCTTGTACATTGTAACTAATGTCTTGTACACTGTAACTAATGTATTGTACATTGTAACTAACGTCTTGTACATTGTAACTAATGTCTTGTACATTGTAACTAACATCTTGTACATTGTAACTAATGTCTTGTACACTGTAACTAATGTATTGTACATTGTAACTAACGTCTTGTACATTGTAACTAATGTCTTGTACATTGTAACTAACATCTTGTACATTGTAACTAATGTCTTGTACACTGTAACTAATGTCTTGTACACTGTAACTAATGTCTTGTACATTGTCACTAATGTCTTGTACACTGTAACTAATGTCTTGTACACTGTAACTAATGTCTTGTACATTGTAACTAATGTCTTGTACACTGTAACTAATGTATTGTACACTGTAACTAATGTCTTGTACACTGTAACTAATGTCTTGTACATTGTAACTAATGTCTTGTGCATTGTAACTAATGTCTTGTACATTGTCACTAATGTCTTGTACACTGTAACTAATGTCTTGTACACTGTAACTAATGTCTTGTACACTGTAACTAATGTCTTGTACACTGTAACTAATGTCTTGTACATTGTAACTAATGTCTTGTGCATTGTAACTAATGTCTTGTACATTGTCACTAATGTCTTGTACACTGTAACTAATGTCTTGTACACTGTCACTAATGTCTTGTACATTGTAACTAATGTATTGTACACTGTCACTAATGTCTTGTACACTGTAACTAATGTCTTGTACACTGTAACTAATGTCTTGTACACTGTAACTAATGTCTTGTACATTGTAACTAATGTCTTGTACACTGTCACTAATGTCTTGTACACTGTAACTAATGTCTTGTACACTGTAACTAATGTCTTGTACATTGTAACTAATGTCTTGTACACTGTAACTAATGTCTTGTACACTGTAACTAATGTCTTGTACATTGTAACTAATGTCTTGTACATTGTAACTAATGTCTTGTACACTGTCACTAATGTCTTGTACATTGTAACTAATGTCTTGTACCATGTAACTAATGTCTTGTACATTGTAACTAATGTCTTGTACACTGTAACTAATGTCTTGTACACTGTCACTAATGTCTTGTACATTGTAACTAATGTCTTGTACACTGTCACTAATGTCTTGTACACTGTAACTAATGTCTTGTACACTGTAACTAATGTCTTGTACAATGTAACTAATGTCTTGTACACTGTAACTAATGTCTTGTACACTGTAACTAATGTCTTGTACACTGTAACTAATGTTTGTACATTGTAACTAATGTCTTGTACATTGTAACTAATGTCTTGTACACTGTAACTAATGTCTTGTACACTGTAACTAATGTCTTGTACACTGTAACTAATGTCTTGTACACTGTCACTAATGTCTTGTACATTGTAACTAATGTCTTGTACATTGTAACTAATGTCTTGTACACTGTCACTAATGTTTTGTACACTGTAACTAATGTCTTGTACATTGTAACTAATGTCTTGTACACTGTCACTAATGTTTTGTACACTGTAACTAATGTCTTGTACACTGTAACTAATGTCTTGTACACTGTCACTAATGTCTTGTACACTGTAACTAATGTCTTGTCCACTGCGACTTGCTGCCTTGAATTTCCCTCGGGATCAATAAAGTATTAATCCATCGATTTGACTCAGTATACGACACATTCCTCCTCACTTTCCTCCCATAAAATACTGCTGGCTCAGACTTCATGACATTGTGCTTTATTTCAGCCTGAACACGGACCAGATGAGTGACATTCCAGTGTGAAGATGTCACAAAAGCTCCACCACACGGTGTGACTCAGGCGTCATGGCGGCCTTTTTCAATTCCATGCGGGAGAACAACACCGAGTCCTTCAAACACAGGTGTTCCCACTCACACCGCGGGCTGATTAAACCTCTTTTGTGTGTGTGTGTGTGTGTGTGTGTGTGTGTGTGTGTGTGTGTGTGTGTGTGTGTGTGTGTGTGTGTGTGTGTGTGTGTGTGTGTGTGTGTGTGTGTGTGTGTGTGTGTGTGTGTGTGTGTGTGTGGAGTGAACAACATATTGGTTGATTATCTTTTTCCCCGCTCATGAAGTTGGGTAACTTTTGCAAACTTCCATCCCACAGCGTCTGGAGAGGAACACAACCTGCGTGGGTGTGCACACGTCGCCCAGATGTGGCTTCAGATGATGTGGTTTTAAAAAGCCCTACGAGGCACGTGTGGTTCAATAAATATTGATTGATTTTTGTTTGTTTTGTTATACCAGGGAAGCAGATTTTTTGGAACAGGGAAATGAAGCAAACATGGAAGTGTTGTTATTTGTATGCTAAGCCTCAAGTTGGGCAGTGCGGGCCTTGTCGTTGTTGTCAGATACACACTACAACCCGTCCATCTCATCGCAAACAAATATTACATAATTAGATAATAATAATAATAATAATAATAGATTGTATTTTTAAAAAGCACTTTACATTGAGTAAACAACCTCAAAGTGCTACAGTGTATTAAAGGCCTACTGAAATGATTTTTTTTTATTTAAACGGGAATAGCAGATCCATTCTATGTGTCATACTTGATCATTTCGCGTTATTGCCATATTTTTGCTGAAAGGATTTAGTAGAGAAAATTGACGATAAAGTTCGCAACTTTTGCTCGCTGATAAAAAAAAGCCTTGCCTGTAGCGGAAGTAGCGTGACGTCACAGGAGCTAGTATTCCTCACAATTCCCCGTTGTTTACAATGGAGCGAGAGAGATTCAGAGTGACAAAGCGACGATTACCCCATTAATTTGAGCGAGGGTGAAAGATTCGTAGATGAGGAACGTTACAGTGAAGGACTAGAGAGGCAGTGCAGGACGTATCTTTTTTCGCTCTGACCGTAACTTAGGTACAAGCTGGCTCATTGGATTCCACACTCTCCTTTTTCTATTGTGGATCACGGATTTGTATTTTAAACCACCTCGGATACTACCGTAATTTCCGGACTATAAGCCACTACTTTTTCCCCTCGTTCTGGTCCCTGCGGCTTATACAAGGGTGCGGCTTATTTACGGCCTGTTCTTCTCCGACACTGACGAAGAGGATTTGGGTGGTTTTAGTATGCAGGAGGAAGACGATGACACAATGATTAAAGACTGACTTTTCATATACCGCTAGGCTGGTTATTTTGATAACGTACAGGCGAGCACTTTGTATTACTTTGCAGCGTTGTATTATTTGTACTCTGCACGAATGCTGTTCGCCATGTCAAAGATGTGAAAGTTTGATTGAATGATTGAAAGATTTATTGTTAATAAATGGGACGCTTTGCGTTCCCAAACAGTCATCTCTGTCCCGACAATCCCCTCCGTGGTAGCAGGAACCCCTATATACTACGCTAATTACACATCAAAACCCTGCGGCTTATAGTCGGGTGCGGCTTATATATGGAGCAATCTGTATTTTCCCCTAAATTTAGCTGGGGCGGCTTATAGTCAGGTGCGGCTTATAGTCCGAAAATTACGGTATATCCTCTTGAAAATGAGAGTCGAGCATGCAAAATGGACATTTAAAGTGACTTTTATCTCCACGACAATACATCGGTGACACACTTAGCTACTGAGCTAACGTGATAGCATCGTTCTCAAATGAAGATAGAAACAAAATAAATAAACCCCTGACTGGAAGGATAGACAGAAGATCAACAATACTATTAAACCATGTATATGTAACTACACGGTTAATAATTCTCAGCCTGGTAAGGCTTAACAATGCTGTTGCTAACGACGCTAAGGCTAATTTAGCAACTTAGCAACCGGTGTTGTGCCTGAAACCTCACAGAACTATGCTAAAAACATTAGCACTCCACCTACGCCAGCCAGCCCTCATCTTCCCATCAACAGCCGTGCTCACCTGCGTTCCAGCGATCGACGGCGCGACGAAGGACTTCATCCGTGGGTTTGGCGGCAAGCATCGGCTAGGCGTAGTAAGTAGTCCTTGTTGTGTTGCTGTAAGTATTGTACTTAGCCGCTAATACACCGATCCATCCCACCTACAACGTTCTTCTTTGCAGCCTCCATTGTTCATTAAACAAATTGCAAAAGATTCACCAACACAGATGTCCACAATACTGTGGAATTTTGTTGAAGAAAACAAGAGGTTTCTGTATCGGGTCCGACGGGGTCCAACCACTTCCGTGGATTTTGTGATGTCACGCGCATAATACATATCCAAAGGAGTTTTTCAAGCGGAAGTGTGGCGGGAATTTTAAAATGTCACTTTATAAGTTAACCCGGCCGTATTGGCATGTGTTGCAATGTTAAGATGTCATCATTGATATATAAACTATCAGACTGCGTGGTCGCTAGTAGTGGCTTTCAGTAGGCCTTTAAAACAAATAAAATAAAAAAATATTTAAAAAATAATAATAAAAAAATATAAAGATAATAAAAAAATAAATACAAATAAAAACTAGAACAGCCAAATAGCTAAAACTAGTATGCATATATCTTAAAAAAGGCTTTTTTTTAAAAAAAAAAAGGGTTTTTAAGCCTTTTTTAAAAGCATCCACAGTCTGTGGTGCCCTCAGGTGGTCAGGGAGAGCAGAAAGCCCGGTCTCCCATTGTTCGTAGCTTTGTCCTCGGAGGTTGGAGGAGGTTAGCCTGTCCGGAGCGGAGGTGTCGTGTGGAGGATTTGGGGGTGAGTAGTTCTTGGAGGTAGAGGGGGGGCATTTCCATGGAGGCACTGGTGGGTTAGTAGGGAGACTTTGTATTCAATCCTGAGTGGAACAGGAAGCCAGTGAAGGGATTTGAGAGTTGGTGTGATATGGTCATATTTCCGCACTCTCATCAGGATCCTATTGTGTAAGTATTGCAGCTTCTGGATGTTCTTGCTGGGGATCCCCACAAGAAGTGTGTTGCAGTAGTCCAACCATTTTAATGCCTAAACACGCCCACACGCCTCTCCTCTCATCCCGCATCAAACAACTCTTCCCTCAAACACCACCTTCATCGCCACTGACCACAGAACTTTCCTCCACAAGGTCTTATCTTTGTCCATGTGATGTCAGATGGAACTAAAATGGAGCTGTTTGGCCACAATAGCCAGCAATATGTTTGGAGGAGAAAAGGTGAGGCCTTTAATCCCAGGAACACCATGCCTACCGTCAAGCATGGTGGTGGTAATTTTATGCTCTGGGCCTGTTTTGGAACTGCTGCTTTAAATGGGACAATGAAAAAGGAGGATTAGCTCCAAATTGTTCAGGACAAGCTAAAATCATCAGCCCGGAGGTTGGGCGCAGTTGGGTGTTCCAACAGGACAATGACCCCAAACACACCTCAAAAGTGGTAAAGGAATCAGGCTAGAATGAAGGTTTTAGAATGGCCTTCCCAAAGTCCTGACTTAAAGGTGTGGACAATGCTGAAGAAACAAGTCCATGTCAGAAAAGCAACACATTTAGCTGAACTGCAGCAATTTAGTGGTCAAGTGGTCAAGCAGAAGCTTGTGGATGGCTACCAAAACCGCCTTATTGCAGGTGAAGTGAAGTGAAGTGAATTACATTTATATAGCGCTTTTTCTCAAGTGACTCAAAGCGCTTTACATTGAGAAAGCCAATATGTAAGTTCCATTTAAACCAGTGTGGGTGGCACTGAGAGCAGGTGGGTAAAGTGTCTTGCCCAAGGACACAACGGCAGTGACTAGGATGGCGGAAGCGGGGATCGAACCTGCAACCCTCAAGTTCCTGGCACGGCTGCTCCACCAACCGAGCTATACCTAAGGTAAACTTGCCAAGGGACATGTAAGCAAATATTAACATTGCTGTATGTATAGTTGAGGTTTATACGGTGCTCAATACCGGGGTAGAGCGGAATATACGTTAGGTCAGGAAAAAAACACAGAGGCTATTTCATCCCAACAAGCCTGTTTCGCAGGTTTCTCTGCTCTTCAAATCCCCTGACGAGCAGGGAAACCTGCGAAACAGGCTTGTAGGGATGAAATAGCCTCTGCGTTTAACGCCTCTAACGTATATGTATATATATAGTTTGCTTTGGGCTGAGAGCAGGTATCTTGGCTGAAAAAGGTTGGTGACTATTGGTAGATACACACTTTCTGCACTTGCGTGGCCAACAATAACAATACGGCACTTTTCAGTCACTTGATTATAGCGAGACGCAAAAATTGTCCCTTTTAGTTAGCACTACTGTGGCCTCCATTCCTGGAAATGTTATTTCCATCCCGACTCATTTGCCGGGTGTCTCGCCGCAAAGTGAATTATCCGCCGTCACAGAAGCCATTCTCCTTTCCTAGCGTCGGAGAAAAGAGGAGGCTTAAAAAGTGTCCCCGTGACATCGGCGGCAGAGTGTTGACCAAGAAGGCACCTGAGAGGCGGAAATCACGTTCACCTTGCGTTGACCTCTCACTGGGCTCATAATTGCGTGCACTGTGCCTCGGGAGGCCATTAGCATACGCCTGTGGACAATGATGGATGACTCAGCGGTGATCCTCAATGATCACTTGGCATGTCTGCACTTCCCTTTCATGTGCATATGCATCCATTTATGATGAGGTAGAAATGAGATGTGTGTGCGTGCATTTATGTTGTAATATTATGTTGCACTCGCTATAAGAGCTGCATCTATTGACTGTATTAGTAATCGAGTCATGTGAAGTGAAGTGAATTATATTTATATAGCGCTTTTCTCTAGTGACTCAAAGATCTTTACATAGTGAAAGCCAATATGTAAGTTCCATTTAAAGCAGTGTGGGTGGCACTGGGCGCAGGTGGGTAAAGTGTCTTGCCCAAGGACACAACGGTAGTGACTAGGATGGCGGAAACGGGGATCGAACCTGGAACCCTCAGGTTGCTGGCACGGCCACTCTACCAACCGAGCTATATCGACCCCACATGTATTGATTAGTTTGTTTTATGATGAGTAATTTGATTTAATACACTTAGCTTAATTGCAAATTTTAGGGACAATACTTTAAAAAAAAAAGAATAATAATACAATTAAAAATAATAAATAAATATATATATATATATATATATATATATATATATATATATATATATATATATATATATATATATATATATATATATATACTGTAAATATATATATATATATATATATATATATATATATATATATATATATATATATATATATATATATATATATACATACTTAAATACATACATATATATGCATACATACAGTATATACTGTACATATATATACACATACATATATACACATATATAAGCATATACACATATATACACATACATATATATATACACACATACATACATACACATACTGTATATACACAGATACATATAAATGCATACATATATACACACATACAAATATATATATATATATATACACTGCATACATATACATACATACATATACTGTACATGTATACACATACTGTATGTATATATATATATATATATATATATATATGTATATATATATATATATATATATATATATACACATGTATACACAAATATATATATATATATATGTATATATATATATTTATATATATACATATATATATATATATATATATATATATATATATATATATATATATATATATATATATATATATATATATATATATATATATATGCACATTTATGTATTTATATACATACATAAACACACACACACACAAACACACAAACAATTAATACATATAAATATTCATATACTGTATATAATAAACACAAACTAGAAACATGCCCTCTGCCCTCTGACTGGCTTTTTAACACAATAACATTTCTTTGAAGTTGCATACCGTGTACAAAATGAGGGGGAAACTTATGAAATAAAACGCAGTGAAACAACAATTATAAACAAACATTATAATATATACTCTGATGGAGACTTTTCAGCTCAGGAAATATTGACTGTTTCCACAGCAACCACACTGTAAAACTATCAGCTTTGTGGATATGGGGGTGTGCATTTTTGATGGGGGGTAATAGATAGATAGATAGATAGATAGATAGATAGTACTTTATTATAGTCGTCTTAGATGTTCTTCAATCTATTCAAGCAGACTTATTATTGAACTTCCACAACATTTACGATGTGTTTTGATACCTCACATTTTGAAATGACCAAAGTCTTCCAGCTTTACAGAAGCCCAGGGTGGGCCAGGTGGATTGGCAAGACAGAAGAAGGGCACTGAGGCCACAAGACGTGTTTTTCCTCATATTGTCAGGATCCACCACTAAAGTCCCAAAGACCAACCTGTGGGTCGCGGATTGTGTCCTTTTTTTGGCTGTTCCACTAAATATAGCGACCCCCATCGATCTCTAGGACAAAAAATGTGTCATGTTGTGGAGGTCCCAACTCACCGACGGTGCCGGCTTCCCTCCCTTGGCGGTGCAGACCAGAGTGAAGTTCTGGGCCTGGTATCGACTAAACGGGGCCGGCGTGTTCTCCGCCACCACCGAGATGTTGTTTGGAGGAGCTGTGTAGACAAGCAGAGGCCGGGTTCATCACCGCCACTTTGCACAAGACATAAGCAAGAAACAGAATTTGGAAAGAGAGAACTAAGAAATGGATCTAAGTCCGAGTTTACGTTTTGCGAGGCCAGGACCGTATGTCCACACTCCCCACGCCTCATGTGAGTCAGATGAGGCTGATCAGGTAGAACATCTCATACATATCAGAACACCAGGCCTTCAGTCTCAGCCTCTCCCCGGAGAAAAGAAGAAAAGGTTGGGGTGAAAGGAAAAAAAAACGCGAGCAAGGAGGAGCAGGTAATGAATGGAAATCTCCCCGAGGCCTTCCCGAGAATATCTGCTTTTCAACATTCGGCGTCGGAGTCCCTGGCAAACAGAATGTGAATATTTCATACACAATCCAGTATCAAGCGCACCTTCTCACTGCACACACGCTCCCACAGTCCTGAGAATAAACACAAAGTATTCTTCCACACCGAGAAAGCCATGCCAAGCTTTGTTAAACCCGGGTTCAAACTTCCTCTACCAGTGCTGGTGTGGAGGGCTGCTTGAGCGTGGACATAAAGCCATGCCAAGCTTTGTTAAACCCGGGTTCAAACTTCCTCTACCAGTGCTGGTGTGGAGGGCTGCTTGAGCGTGGACATAAAGCCATGCCAAACGTTGTTAAACCCGGGTTCAAACTTCCTCTACCAGTGCTGGTGTGGAGGGCTGCTTGATCGTGGACATAAAGCCATGCCAAGCTTTGTTAAACCCGGGTTCAAACTTCCTCTACCAGTGCTGGTGTGGAGGGCTGCTTGAGCGTGGACATAAAGCCATGCCAAGCTTTGTTAAACCCGGGTTCAAACTTCCTCTACCAGTGCTGGTGTGGAGGGCTGCTTGAACGTGGACATACCAGCAACAGCTGCCATCCATTGAAGGTCCTGAGACCACAATGACCTGGATCAGTGAGAACCTTGGTAGACATACAGTACATATAATGATCACCTCTATTCACTTCTTCACGGGTGTTTTGTGCTTACCAAGTGCGTTGGCTACAAAAAAAGGGGCTAGAAAAACACTCACATTAAAACCTGAGGATGGAAACAACCTACTGATGTTGTTTTTATGACCTCCACAACTGAAGTACAGTGCAAATACACACAGCGCTTCACTTTTGACACATTTCCTTATGTTAGAGCAAGGGTGTCAAACTCATTTTAGCTCAGGGGCCGCATGAAGGAAAATCTATTCCCGGACTGGTAAAATCTTGGCGTGTTAAACTTCAAAATAAAGACAACTTCAGATTGTTTTCTTTGTCTCACTTTGGCCACAAAAGTACATTTTGAAAATGTACCTACTACAAATAATCCTCTTGGCAAAACACTTGAGGAAAAAAATGGTGCAGTTTCAAAAACATGAAGAACACGAGGAACTTAGACTTTGTCTCAGTGTTTTTACAAAGCCATTAAACCAGTGGTTCTTAACCTGGGTTTGATCGAACCATAGGGTTCGGTGAGTCGGCCTCAGGGGTTTGCAGACGTCAAGACACACCTGACTCAATAAAAACAAATAAAAACGTCTCCTTATTATGGATACCCCCAAAAAATGTTCCCTCTAATTTTCCATCTGATTTGCAGGTGTGTCATTTGTTGTGGGTTCATGCACTGTGTTGGTGTTGTTCTTTGAACAAGGTGATGCTCATGCACGCTACATTTTGTGCACCAGTAAAAAAAATATATAACTTTGTCTTCAATTCGAAATGTATTTATTTTTTTCCACTAAACAAGGGTTGGGTAAATGCACATATGAAACTGGTGGGGTTCGGTACCTCCAACAAGGTTAAGAACCACTGCATTCAACTTTAAACACATCCTCTTTAGCATGCCAACATTGGCAGTTTATTAAAAATGTTTGGAAACGCAACCGACTGTTTCCACAAACCGCCGCATCGGTGAAATCCGCAAACTGCCACAACACATTCATTTATCATGATTCAGATATTACAATTCTAATTAAACATGGTGTCAGTTATCAAAGCGACACCGCAGCTTTGTGATGTGGCTTTTGTGAACGGAGCCTGCTGGGACTTAAGACCTGGTTTTAATTCTTCTACCTTCTGTAGACTTTGTTCCGTGTCTATGTTCTCTTCTTTGTGTTCCTCAGACGTTTCATAGTGCCTTCTTAGATGATATTCTTTCATTAAAGCCAGACTTTCTCCACACAGGTTTGCCTTTTACCTCCGTGAACATGTACTCTGCCTCCCACCTGGCTTGAAACCCCCTGTTCTCACCCTCCACCTTCCCTTCAGCCATTATTGGGGAGGGGGTTGCTGAGAATTGAATGCTGATTAATAATAATGAAGCCGAGGCCCACTTGCGGATCTGCAGTCAGTTTGCGGGCTACCGTTGCATTGTGGGGAATGGAGTATTGGTGCGTGCAAAACAGCAGCAGACGGCTGTGGCCTGCGGGCCGGTTCTAATACTAATCAAATATCATCTCAGGGGCCAGACATAACTAATTTGCGGGCATATTTCAGCTCAGGGGCCACGTGGAGGAACATCTATCCCCACACGCCCCAAACTGGTAAAATTATGGCATTGAAACTTTTTAAATAAAGACAACTTCAGAATGTTTTCTTTGTCTTACTTTGGCCAAAAATAGAACCAACGCATTTTGAAAATGTACACATTACAAATGATCCTCCTGGCAAAACACTTCAACTTAGTTGAAAACTTTGAGGAAAAAAATGGTGCAGTTTCAAAAACAGCATGAAGAACACGAGGAACTTAGACTTTGTCTCAGTGTTTTTATAAAGTCATTAAACCTGTTTAATGGCTTTTAATGGTTAAAACGTCTCCGAGCGTTTCCTTAATCCGTCGCTCAGGGGACATCCGTAACTGCCACAACACATCCATTTATCACCATTCAATTATTACAGTTATAATATTGTCAAAACAATCATCAAAATGACGCCATAGCCAAAATGAAGGTAACATAACTACAAACTTGACCAATGTGAACACGCTAGATTTAAACATAAAATCAAATAGAACAAACAAATGCAGACAAACATTTTTAGTTACGTTGGCTTATATCCTTGCGATTTACCGTTTTGTTATTGAGTGGTTAATTTGCGTTGAAAAAAAGGTAGTCTGCCGCCATCTGCCGCCAGCCTCAACAGGAGCAGCTGATTGCTTGCACCTGCGCTGATTGGAGTAGCGGCAGCCAATCAGAGGGCGCTTAAAGTCAGCTCATCTTTAAACACTGTCATGTGTGACGCGGGTTACACTGGAATTGCTATTGCGACACCCAGTGGACACATTTAAGACAGCAGTTTCTTTCGTTGAAAAATTGCAGCTAATTTTCATACCTCGCAAACTCTTTTTGCGGATTAAACCTGTCCGTACGTTTGACACCCCTGGTCTAAATCAACAATATGATTTGCCCGAGTGGCAGGACAAGAATGCTATTGATTATGTCAGACCCGTTACTTCAGATCAGTGAGGAATCAGAAGACAAAAGCTCCACGAGAAGGTCCTGTTCTGCCATCTTCAAACGTTCACACACAAAGACAAGAACCCTACTAGTGTAAGAGGTCAAAGTTTAGTCAGTGATTACTCGTTATTATTATCGTCAGAATAATTGTAGGTAAGTTATCGCAAAACTTTCTGTTCCCATGAGTTCCCGGCGAGGAGACAAAAGCTGTCTTTGATCTTACCAAGCAATAGGCGTGTAAAACTCCACGGTGTACGATGGGAAGCGACATGAAGGTGTCGGTTTCTTTGGTCTATTGTGATCCACAGGAAGATCTTGTCTTGACCCGAGATCTACAAAGCGGAGAGGAAGCAGGACCTGACGCAAGCTCCAGGCATCTTTTCTTTGAACTGTTTTGTGACCGAGTGCAACAGCTTTTTACGACCCCATCTCCCCTCAGAAACAGCTGTTGCTATGTAATCAGGGAAAGTCCAAATAAAAGAGGAGGCGTGCAACCATTTCGTCAGAGCGTGGTGGAAGACTGTACAAGAGTACAGCCCAGGTGTCTCTCCTCATGAGCTACGTTGAATCCTGTCTCTGTTTAATTCCTTGCTTCTTGTCTGTTTAATAGATGTCATCTGTGTTTGAAGCCGACAAGTATCACTAATCATGTTTATCAGATGCAAAGACTTGGTAGATGAGTGTTTCTATGGCTCATTGTGCACAGCCATGAAGAGCATCCCTGCACATCAGTCAAGCTTAATCCTTTCCCCCAAATTCCAATCAATATGTGAAGAAGGCGTGGAGGGTAACGGCAGAAATAGTCATTCGCAGCCACGCTTTAAGGCCAGCGAGATAACGGGAAAGGTCAACTCGGCAGCTTTTCTGCGTGTGGCTTTAATGTGTAAATCTATCAAGCGCTCTTAAACAGACATGTCACGGCAATTAATTGATTAAAGGCAGGTGAGCTTTAGCCGCTGGCCCCCATGCCTCTGTGCTTCCACACCTCTTAATTGTGTATTGATGGGATTCATATGCTTGTAAATTAACCTCAGGACACTCCATTAGCTTTTCTGACAAGTCTGTCCCGACCCGCCACACCTCAACTTGTCCGAGCGCTCAAAGGGAGTCCACGTTGTGGGGCGCCGACACGCGTTTCCTGGGAAGCTGACGTCTAAACGGAACATTTACAGGTGGAACTGGAATGTGGCGCAAAGGTTAGTTTATTGCAGCAATTAGCTCTACCAGCTGATATATCATATAATAAGCTTTTACAGCTTATGAAAACCTTGAAATGTGGGGTTTTCAAACACGGCGAGCCACAGGTGTTAAACTCAAGGGTGGGCCAGATCTGGCCCGCCACTTCATTTTATATGACTTGAAAATATTATGCGTTAATAAAAACGTGTGTATTGCACAGGAAGTCCTTCATACCGACAGCCATCAGACTGTATAATGCATATGTTCCTTTTGACTGTACATGTACTATAAATGTATAATGTATTTATATTATTCACATGTGAATAATTCTGTATAATAGACTGTATTTGTATTATTCACATGTGAATAATTCTGTATAATAGACTGTATTTATATTATTCACATGTGAATAATGCTGTATAATAGACTGTATTTATATTATTCACATGTGAATAATGCTGTATAATATACTGTATTTATGTTATTCACATGTGAATAATGCTGTATAATAGACTGCATTTATATTATTCACATGTGAATAATGCTGTATAATATACTGTATTTATGTTATTCACATGTGAATAATGCTGTATAATAGACTGTATTTATATTATTCACATGTGAATAATGCTGTATAATAGACTGTATTTATATTATTCACATGTGAATAATGCTGTATAATAGACTGTATTTATATTATTCACATGTGAATAATGCTGTATAATATACTGTATTTATGTTATTCACATGTGAATAATGCTGTATAATAGACTGTATTTATATTATTCACATGTGAAGAATGCTGTATAATATTATTTATTTATATTATTCACATGAAAATAATGCTGTATAATAGACTGTATTTATGTTATTCACATGTGAATAATGCTGTATAATAGACTGTATTTATGTTATTCACATGTGAATAATGCTGTTTAATAGACTGTATTTATATTATTCACATGTGAATAATGCTGTATAATAGACTGTATTTATATTATTCACATGTGAATAATGCTGTATAATAGACTGTATTTATATTATTCACATGTGAATAATGCTGTATAATATACTGTATTTATGTTATTCACATGTGAATAATGCTGTATAATAGACTGTATTTATATTATTCACATGTGAATAATGCTGTATAATATTATTTATTTATATTATTCACATGAAAATAATGCTGTATAATAGACTGTATTTATGTTATTCACATGTGAATAATGCTGTATAATAGACTGTATTTATATTATTCACATGTGAATAATGCTGTATAATAGACTGTATTTATATTATTCACATGTGAATAATGCTGTATAATAGACTGCATTTATATTATTCACATGTGAATAATGCTGTATAATATACTGTATTTATGTTATTCACATGTGAATAATGCTGTATAATAGACTGTATTTATATTATTCACATGTGAATAATGCTGTATAATATACTGTATTTATGTTATTCACATGTGAATAATGCTGTATAATAGACTGTATTTATATTATTCACATGTGAATAATGCTGTATAATATACTGTATTTATGTTATTCATATGTGAATAATGCTGTATAATAGACTGTATTTATATTATTCACATGTGAAGAATGCTGTATAATATTATTTATTTATATTATTCACATGAAAATAATGCTGTATAATAGACTGTATTTATGCTATTCACATGTGAATAATGCTGTATAATAGACTGTATTTATGTTATTCACATGTGAATAATGCTGTTTAATAGACTGTATTTATATTATTCACATGTGAATAATGCTGTATAATAGACTGTATTTATATTATTCACATGTGAATAATGCTGTATAATAGACTGTATTTATATTATTCACATGTGAATAATGCTGTATAATATACTGTATTTATGTTATTCACATGTGAATAATGCTGTATAATAGACTGTATTTATATTATTCACATGTGAATAATGCTGTATAATATTATTTATTTATATTATTCACATGAAAATAATGCTGTATAATAGACTGTATTTATGTTATTCACATGTGAATAATGCTGTATAATAGACTGTATTTATATTATTCACATGTGAATAATGCTGTATAATAGACTGTTTTTATATTATTCACATGTGAATAATGCTGTATAATAGACTGCATTTATATTATTCACATGTGAATAATGCTGTATAATATACTGTATTTATGTTATTCACATGTGAATAATGCTGTATAATAGACTGTATTTATATTATTCACATGTGAATAATGCTGTATAATAGACTGTATTTATATTATTCACATGTGAATAATGCTGTATAATAGACTGTATTTATATTACTCACATGAAAATAATGCTGTATAATAGACTGTATTTATGTTATTCTCATGTGAATAATGCTGTATAATAGACTGTATTTATATTATTCACATGTGAATAATGCTGTATGATGTACTGTATTTATGTTATTCACATGTGAATAATGCTGTAAAATAGACTGTATTTATATTATTCACATGTGAATAATGCTGTATAATAGACTGTATTTATATCATTGACATGTGAATAATGCTGTATAATAGACTGTATTTATAGTATTAACATGTGAATAATGCTGTATAATAGACTGTATTTATATTATTCACATGTGAATAATGCTGTATAATATACTGTATTTATATTATTCACATGTAAATAATGCTGTATAATAGACTGCATTTATATTATTCACATGTGAATAATGCTGTATAATATACTGTATTTATGTTATTCACATGTGAATAATGCTGTATAATAGACTGTATTTATATTATTCACATGTGAATAATGCTGTATAATAGACTGTATTTATATTAATCACATGTGAATAATGCTGTATAATAGACTGTATTTATATTACTCACATGAAAATAATGCTGTATAATAGACTGTATTTATGTTATTCTCATGTGAATAATGCTGTATAATAGACTGTATTTATATTATTCACATGTGAATAATGCTGTATGATGTACTGTATTTATGTTATTCACATGTGAATAATGCTGTATAATAGACTGTATTTATATTATCCACATGTGAATAATGCTGTATAATAGACTGTATTTATATTATTCACATGTGAATAATTCTGTATAATAGACTGTATTTATATTATCCACATGTGAATAATGCTGTATAATAGACTGTATTTATATCATACACATGTGAATAATGCTGTATAATAGACTGTATTTATATTATTCACATGTGAATAATGCTGTATAATAGACTGTATTTATATTATTCACATGTGAATAATGCTGTATAATAGACTGTATTTATATTATTCACATGTGAATAATGCTGTATAATAGACTGTATTTATATTATTCACATGTGAATAATGCTGTATAATAGACTGTATTTATATTATTCACATGTGAATAATGCTGTATAATAGACTGTATTTATATTATTCACATGTGAATAATGCTGTATAATAGACTGTATTTATATTATTCACATGTAAAAAATACGTAAATGTTTATTGTCTATTGTGAGCAAACTGTGGTGCTGAATTCCCCCCAGGGATCAATAAAGTACTTTCTATTCTATTGTATTCTATTCTTAACCTTTTAAACTTTAATTGCATCCGATTATCAAAAATTATCATACATTCCGAAAACATGGCCAGAGACAGGAGCAGACCCAACAAAGCAACTAACTCTGGGCCAGTGTCCAGTCCACATGGAAGCGTCTAAGGAGACCGAGGTGTCCGATACCTGCTCATTCATGTAAATTAAAGGATCATAAATAATTCATGTTCTCATGTGTCCAAGGATGCATTTCCAGATTTTACATCCAACAAAAAAAAAATAACAATAGATTTTGTGACAATAAAAAATATCAATGTAATCATTGTAGTATCGACTAGATACGGCACTTGTACTTGGTATCATTACGGTCTATGTCTGTGTAGATCCAACCATTTGTTTACATTGAAGAGTGCTAGCTGGCTGTTAGCAGTTAGCTATTGTATCCTCCTATGCTGCGTAGTGAAGCATGTTTAGCTATTCCTCGTCCTGCAGTGATAATGCTACTTGTGAGAAACGTACTTTATTTGTCACCATGGAGATGAGGACTAGTGATTGAGAAGTAGCTAAAACACTGCCGACTGCAGATGGATGTTAGCCGCTGGCCGTAATGTCCGTATACAAAAAAAAAGTACTGGTATTATTCAGAGGCTAAGGAGCCCCTAAAGAGACATGGGGAATTATTTTTTTTAGATATGTATCTTGTGCGCACAAGAAACTTTTTATAAAAATAATAATAATAATAATAATATATATATTTTTTTTTTAATAAAAAGCTTCTCGTGCACACGAAATACATGTCTTAAAAAAATAAATAAAAAAATTCCCCCATGTCCCTTTAGGGGCTCGGTAAGAGGCCGTATAATATGGTCTTACTTCTTTAGTACCGTGGTACTTTATTAGTAGTTTTGATCAAACAATTGTATGTAATAAAAGAGAATTAGGAACTAATTCTTGTGTTGATATTGTTAAACAATCAATAGCGCTTACCACGAATTGAAAAATTCTCAGTTGATACATGTGATCAGTATCGGTTTTGGTATCGGCCGATCTCATTCATGGATGATTGATCAGAATCGGGACCATAAAACTCGAATCCAAACATTCACATACTACTTTTTTTGTCCAAATGAAAATCAATAGTTATGTGTGCGGGAATGGAACATATTCAGTAATTAATATCCTATTCTGCTTTTTGGTGGCCTTTAAAGAGCTTCAAGCAGACATTTTACACTCAGAGAAGAGATCATCTCGTGAATCCATCATCATCATTTGAAGTGTTCAATTGAAAGCTCGATGGTTAAGCGCTGACAAGTACCTTCGCAAGAGCGCCAACAATCAGAGTTCTTCACTTGTCTGCAATAAATAATTGATGGCGACCACTCTGGGTTGTCGTCACGCCAAGCCAAAGACAAATCTGACGCGATTAAAAGTCAAACGGCCGTGCAAACGCACACAGATTCTGCCAAGGACTCGGGCGTCCATTTACTGTAGTATACTGTAAAAACGACCTCCAATTTTACAGTAACATTTTGGGGAATAAAAACGGTTACAGTAACATATTGTAAAAACTACCATAAATCTTACAGTAATATTATGGCAACTAAACTGACATTTTTTAGCATAAAAACAGTGTTACTGTTTGTCCTTTAAAAAAAAACCATTATATTTTACAGTAAAATTCTGGTGACTGACTTACCAGATTTACTGTAAAATCCAAGGCTGTTTTAACGGTGCAATAATGTAAATGGAAAAACGGTACCGCAGTTTTTTTACGGTAAAAAACTGGCAGCTCCATTGCCAGAATTAAAGAAACAGTCATGTACAGTAATATGTTAAAAAAAAATACCAACATTTTACAGTAAAATTCTGACGACTGAATTGCCATTTTTGTCTCGTTAAAAAACAGTGCTACTGTTTGTCCATTTGCATTAGTATTTGGTAAAAACTACCATCATTTTTACAGCAAAAATTTCGGCAACGTAACTTTCCCTTTTTCATAAAAAAACAGTAATAATGTTTGTCCATTGTCCGAAATATGTTGTAAAAAAAAAACCCCACTATATTTTACAGTAAAATTCTGGTGACTGAGTTCCCATGTTTTACTGTAAAATCTACAGCTGTTTTTACGGTGTAATAATGTAAATGGAAAGCTCCGTTGCCACAATTAAAGAACAGTCATTTACAGTAAAATGTTGAAAAAACTACCATACATTATACAGTAAAATTCTGGTGAATATAAACGGACATTTTTTCCGGAAAAAAAAAACAGTGGTACTGTTTGTCCATTTACATTAACATATTGTAAAAACTACCATAAATCTTACAGTAACATTTTGGCAACTAAACTGCCATTTTTTTAACATAAAAAACAGTGTTACTGTTTGTACTTTTAAAAAAACAACATTATATTATACAGAAAAATTCTGGTGACTGACTTACCAGATTTACTGTAAAATCTAAGGCTGTTTTTACGGTGTGATAATGTAAATGGAAAAACGATACCGCAGTTTTTTTACGGTAAAAAACTGGCAGCTCCATTTCCAGAATTAAAGAAACAGTCATGTACAGTAATATGTTAAAAAAAAATACCAACATTTTACAGTAAAATTCTGACGACAAAATTGCCATTTTTGTCTCGTTAAAAATCAGTGCTACTGTTTGTCCATTTGCATTAGTATTTGGTAAAAACTACCATCATTTTTACAGCAAAAATGTCGGCAACGTAACTTTCCCTTTTTCATAAAAAAACAGTAATAATGTTTGTCCATTGTCCGAAATATGTTGTAAAAAAAAACCCCCACTATATTTTACAGTAAAATTCTGGTGACTGAGTTCCCAGGTTTTACTGTAAAATCTACAGCTGTTTTTACGGTGCAATAATGTAAATGGAAAAACGGTACCACAGTTTTTTACGGTAAGAACTGGCAGCTCCGTTGCCACAATCAAAGAACAGTCATTTACAGTAAAATGTTGAAAAAACTACCACACATTTTGCAGTAAAATTCTGACAACTAAATTGCCATTTTTGTCTCGTTAAAAAACAGTGCTACTGTTTGTCCATTTACATTAGTATTTGGTAAAAACTACCATAATTTTTACAGCAAAAATTTCGGCAACGTAACTTTCCCTTTTTCATAAAAAAAGAGTAATAATGTTTGTCCATTGTCCGAAATATGTTGTAAAAAAAAAAAACCCCACTATATTTTACAGTAAAATTCTGGTGACTGAGTTTTTAGGTTTTACTGTAAAATCTACAGCTGTTTTTACGGTGTAATAATGTAAATGGAAAAACGGTACCACAGTTTTTTACGGTAAGAACTGGCAGCTCCGTTGCCACAATTAAAGAACAGTATTTTACAGTAAAATGTTGAAAAAACTACCATAAACTTTACAGTAAAATTCTGGTGAATAAAAACTGACATTTTTTTCCCGAAAAAAAAAACGGTGGTACTGTTTGTCCATTTACAGTAACATATTGTAAAAACTACCATACATCTTACAGTAATATTTTGGCAACTAAACTGACATTTTTTTAGCATAAAAAACAGTGTTACTGTTTGTCCTTTAAAAAAAACAACATATTTTACAGTAAAATTCTGGTGACTGAATTACCAGATTTACTGTAAAATCTACGGCTGTTTTTACGGTGTGATAATGTAAATGGAAAAACGGTACCACATTTTTTTTTTTACGGTAAAGAACTGGCAGCTCCGTTGCCATAATTAAAGAAACAGTCATTTACAGTAAAATTTTGAAAAAACTACCACACATTTTGCAGTAAAATTCTGACAACTAAATTGACATTTTTGTCTCGTTAAAAAACAGTGCTACTGTTTGTCCATTTACATTAGTATTTGGTAAAAACTACCATAATTTTTACAGCAAAAATTTCGGCAACGTAACTTTCCCTTTTTCATAAAAAAACAGTAATAATGTTTGTCCATTGTCCGAAATATGTTGTAAAAAAAAACAACCACTATATTTTACAGTAAAATTCTGGTGACTGAGTTCCCAGGTTTTACTGTAAAATCTACAGCTGTTTTTACGGTGTAATAATGTAAATGGAAAGCTCCGTTGCCACAATTAAAGAACAGTCATTTACAGTAAAATGTTGAAAACAACTACCATACATTTTACAGTAAAATTCTGGTGAATAAAAACTGACATTTTTTTCCCGAAAAAAAAAACGGTGGTACTCTTTGTCCATTTACAGTAACATATTGTAAAAACTACCATAAATCTTTCAGTAAAATTTTGGCAACTAAACTGCCATTGTTTAGCATAAAAACAGTGTTACTGTTTGTACTTTAAAAAAAAAACATTATATTTTACAGTAAAATTCTGGTGACTGAATTACCAGATTTACTGTAAAATCTACGGTTGTTTTTACGGTGTGATAATGTAAATGGAAAAACGGTACCACATTTTTTTTTTTTACGGTAAAGAACTGGCAGCTCCATTGCCATAATTAAAGAAACAGTCATTTACAGTAAAATTTAGAAAAAACTACCACACATTTTGCAGTAAAATTCTGACGACAAAATTGACATTTTTGTCTCGTTAAAAAACAGTGCTACTGTTTGTCCATTTACATTAGTATTTGGTAAAAACTACCATCATTTTTACAGTAAAATTTGGGCGACGTAACTTTCCTTTTCCGTAAAAATACAGTAGTAATGTTTGTTCATTTACCCAAATATGTTGTAAAAAAAAAAAAAACACTGTATTTTACAGTAAAATTCTGGTGACTGAGTTCTTAGGTTTTACTGTAAAATCTACAGCTGTTTTTACGGTGTAATAATGTAAATGGAAAAACGGTACCGCAGTTTTTTACGCTAAAGAACTGGCAGCTTGGTTCCACAATTAAAGAAACAGTCATTTACAGTAAAATGTTGAAAAAACTACCATACATTTTACAGTAAAATTCTGGTGAATAAAAACTGACATTTTTTTCCCGAAAAAAAAAACGATGGTACTGTTTGTCCATTTACAGTAACATATTGTAAAAACTACCATAAATCTTTCAGTAAAATTTTGGCAACAAAACTGCCATTCTTTTATCATAAAAAACAGTGTTACTGTTTGTCATTTAAAAAAAACAACATTATATTTTACAGTAAACTTCTGGTGACTGAATTACCAGATTTACTGTAAAATCTATGACTGTTTTTACGGTGTGATAATGTAAAGGAAAAAACGGAATTACATTTTTTTTTACGGTAAAGAACTGGCAGCTCCGTTGCCAGAATTAAAGAAACAGTCATTTACAGTAAAATGTTGAAAAAACTACCATACATTTTAAAGTAAAATTCTGACGGCTAAATTGCCATTTTTGTCTCGTTAAAAAACAGTGTTACTGTTTGTCCATTTGCATTAGTATTTGGTAAAAACTACCATCATTTTTACAGTAAAATTCCGGCAACATAACTTTCCCTTTTTCATAAAAAAACAGTAATAATTTTTGTCCATTGTCCGAAATATGTTGTAAAAAAAAAACCCCCACTATATTTTACAGTAAAATTCTGGTGACTGAGTTCCCAGGTTTTACTGTAAAATCTACAGCTGTTTTTACGGTGTAATAATGTAAATGGAAAGCTCCGTTGCCACAATTAAAGAACAGTCATTTACAGTAAAATGTTGAAAACAACTACCATACATTTTACAGTAAAATTCTGGTGAATAAAAACTGACATTTTTTTCCCGAAAAAAAAAACGGTGGTACTCTTTGTCCATTTACAGTAACATATTGTAAAAACTACCATAAATCTTTCAGTAAAATTTTGGCAACTAAACTGCCATTGTTTAGCATAAAAACAGTGTTACTGTTTGTACTTAAAAAAAAAAAACATTATATTTTACAGTAAAATTCTGGTGACTGAATTACCAGATTTACTGTAAAATCTACGGTTGTTTTTACGGTGTGATAATGTAAATGGAAAACGGTACCACATTATTTTTTTTTACGGTAAAGAACTGGCAGCTCCATTGCCATAATTAAAGAAACAGTCATTTACAGTAAAATTTAGAAAAAACTACCACACATTTTGCAGTAAAATTCTGACGACTAAATTGACATTTTTGTCTCGTTAAAAAACAGTGCTACTGTTTGTCCATTTACATTAGTATTTGGTAAAAACTACCATCATTTTTACAGTAAAATTTGGGCGACGTAACTTTCCTTTTCCGTAAAAATACAGTAGTAATGTTTGTTCATTTACCCAAATATGTTGTAAAAAAAAACAAAAACACTGTATTTTACAGTAAAATTCTGGTGACTGAGTTCTTAGGTTTTACTGTAAAATCTACAGCTGTTTTTACGGTGTAATAATGTAAATGGAAAAACGGTACCGCAGTTTTTTACGCTAAAGAACTGGCAGCTTGGTTCCACAATTAAAGAAACAGTCATTTACAGTAAAATGTTGAAAAAACTACCATACATTTTACAGTAAAATTCTGGTGAATAAAAACTGACATTTTTTTCCCGAAAAAAAAAACGGTGGTACTGTTTGTCCATTTACAGTAACATATTGTAAAAACTACCATAAATCTTTCAGTAAAATTTTGGCAACAAAACTGCCATTCTTTTATCATAAAAAACAGTGTTACTGTTTGTCATTTAAAAAAAAAACCCATTATATTTTACAGTAAACTTCTGGTGACTGAATTACCAGATTTACTGTAAAATCTATGACTGTTTTTACGGTGTGATAATGTAAAGGGAAAAACGGAATTAAATTTTTTTTTACGGTAAAGAACTGGCAGCTCCGTTGCCAGAATTAAAGAAACAGTCATTTACAGTAAAATGTTGAAAAAACTACCATACATTTTAAAGTAAAATTCTGACGACTAAATTGCCATTTTTGTCTCGTTAAAAAACAGTGTTACTGTTTGTCCATTTGCATTAGTATTTGGTAAAAACTACCATCATTTTTACAGTAAAATTCCGGCAACGTAACTTTCCCTTTTTCATAAAAAAACAGTAATAATGTTTGTCCATTGTCCGAAATATGTTGTAAAAAAAAAAAACCCACTATATTTTACAGTAAAATTCTGGTGACTGAGTTCCCAGGTTTTACTGTAAAATCTACAGCTGTTTTTACGGTGTAATAATGTAAATGGAAAGCTCCGTTGCCACAATTAAAGAACAGTCATTTACAGTAAAATGTTGAAAAAACTACCATACATTTTACAGTAAAATTCTGGTGAATAAAAACTGACATTTTTTTCCCGAAAAAAAAAATGGTGGTACTGTTTGTCCAATTACAGTAACATATTGTAAAAAGTACCATACATCTTTCAGTAAAATTTTGGCAAACTAAACTGCCATTTTTTTAGCATAAAAACAGTGTTACTGTTTGTACTTTTAAAAAAACCCATTATATTATACAGCAAAATTCTGGTGACTGACTTACCAGATTTACGGTAAAATCTACGGCTGTTTTTACGGTGTGATAATGTAAATGGAAAACGGTACCACATTTTTTTACGGTAAAGAACTAACATACATTTTACTGTAAAAATCTAATGACTAAATTGCCATTTTTGTCTCGTTAAAAAACAGTGCTACTGTTTGTCCATTTGCATTAGTATTTGGTAAAAACTACCATCATTTTTACAGTAAAATTCCGGCGACATAACTTTCCTTTTTCCGTAAAAAAACAGTAGTATTGTTTGTACATTTACCCAAATATGTTGTAAAAAAACAAAAAACACTATATTTTACAGTAAAATTCTGGTGACTGAGTTCCAAGGTTTTGCTGTAAAATCTACAGCTGTTTTTACGGTGTGATAATGTAAATGTAAAAACGGTACCACAGTTTTTTACGCTAAGGAACTGGCAGCTCCGTTGCCACAATCAAAGAACAGTCATTTACAGTAAAATGTTGAAAAAACTACCGTACATTTTAGAGTAAAATTCTGGTGAATAAAAACTGACATTTTTTTCCCGAAAAAAAAAATGGTGGTAATGTTTGTCCATTTACAGTAACATATTGTAAAAAGTACCATAAATATTTCAGTAAAATTTTGGCAACTAAACTTCCATTTTTTAGCATAAAAAACAGTGTTACTGTTTGTACTTAAAAAAAAAACATTACATTTTACAGTAAAATTCTGGTGACTGAATTACCAGATTTACTGTAAAATCTACGGCTGTTTTTACGGTGTGATAATGTAAATGGAAAAACGGTACCACATTTTTTTTTTACGGTAAAGAACTGGCAGCTCTGTTGCCATAATTAAAGAAACAGTCATTTACAGTAACATTTTGAAAAAACTACCACATATTTTGCAGTAAAATTCTGACAACTAAATTGCCATTTTTGTCTCGTTAAAAAACAGTGCTACTGTTTGTCCATTTGCATTAGTATTTGGTAAAAACTACCATCTTTTTTACAGTAAAATTCCGGCGACATAACTTTCCTTTTTCCATAAAAAAACAGTAGTATTGTTTGTCCATTTACCCAAATATGTTGTAAAAAAAAAAAAAAACACTATATTTTACAGTAAAATTCTGGTGACTGAGTTCCCAGGTTTTACTGTAAAATCTACAGCTGTTTTTACGGTGTGATATGTAAATGTAAAAACGGTACCACAGTTTTTTACGCTAAGGAACTGGCAGCTCCGTTGCCACAATCAAAGAACAGTCATTTACAGTAAAATGTTGAAAAAACTACCATACATTTTACAGTAAAATTCTGGTGAATAAAAACTGACATTTTTTCCCGAAAAAAAAACGGTGGTACTGTTTGTCCAATTACAGTAACATATTGTAAAAACTACAATAAATCTTACAGTAACATTTTGGCAACTAAACTGCCATTTTTTAGCATAAAAAACAGTGTTACTGTTTGTCCTTAAAAAAACCAAAACATTAAATTTTACAGTAAAATTCTGGTGACTGAATTACCAGATTTACTGTAAAATCTACGGCTGTTTTTACGGTGTGATAATGTAAATGGAAAAACGGTACCACATTTTTTTTTACGGTAAAGAAGTGGCAGCTTCCGCCAGAATTAAAGAAACAGTCATTTACAGTAAAATGTTGAAACAACTACCATACATTTTACAGTAAAATTCTGACAACTAAATTGCCATTTTAGTCTCGTTAAAAACAGTGCTACTGTTTGTCCATTTACATTAGTATTTGGTAAAAACTACCATCATTTTTACAGTAAAATTCCGGCGACGTAACTTTCCCTTTTCCGTAAAAAAACAGTAGTAATGTTTGTTCATTTACCCAAATATGTTGTAAACCCCCCCCCCCCCCACTATATTTTACAGTAAAATTCTGGTGACTGAGTTCCCAGGTTTTACTGTAAAATCTACAGCTGTTTTCACGGTGTAATAATGTAAATGGAAAAAGGGTACCGCAGTTTTTTACGCTAAAGAACTGGCAGCTCCGTTGCCAGAATTAAAGAAACAGTCATTTACAGTTATATGTTGAAAAAAACTACCATACATTTTACAGTAAAATTCTGACGAAAATTTCGGCAACGTAACCTTCCCTTTTTCATAAAAAAACAGTAATAATGTTTGTCCATTGTCCGAAATATGTTTATAAAAAAAAACAACCACTATATTTTACAGTAAAATTCTGGTGACTGAGTTCCCAGGTTTTACTGTAAAATCTACAGCTGTTTTTACGGTGTAATAATGTAAATGGAAAGCTCCGTTGCCACAATTAAAGAACAGTCATTTACAGTAAAATGTTGAAAACAACTACCATACATTTTACAGTAAAATTCTGGTGAATAAAAACTGACATTTTTTTCCCGAAAAAAAAAAACGGTGGTACTGTTTGTCCATTTACAGTAACATATTGTAAAAAGTACCATAAATCTTTCAGTAAAATTTTGGCAACTAAACTGACATTGTTTAGCATAAAAACAGTGTTACTGTTTGTACTTAAAAAAAAAAACATTATATTTTACAGTAAAATTCTGGTGACTGAATTACCAGATTTACTGTAAAATCTACGGTTGTTTTTACGGTGTGATAATGTAAATGGAAAAACGGTACCACATTTTTTTTTTTTACGGTAAAGAACTGGCAGCTCCATTGCCATAATTAAAGAAACAGTCATTTACAGTAAAATTTAGAAAAAACTGCCACACATTTTGCAGTAAAATTCTGACGACTAAATTGACATTTTTGTCTCGTTAAAAAACAGTGCTACTGTTTGTCCATTTACATTAGTATTTGGTAAAAACTACCATCATTTTTACAGTAAAATTTGGGCGACGGAACTGTCCTTTTCCGTAAAAATACAGTAGCAATGTTTTTTCATTTACCCAAATATGTTGTAAAAAAAAACAAAAACACTGTATTTTACAGTAAAATTCTGGTGACTGAGTTCTTAGGTTTTACTGTAAAATCTACGGCTGTTTTTAGGGTGTGATAATGTAAATGGGAAAACGGTAGCGCAGTTTTTTACGGTAAAAAAAAACTGGCAGCTCCGTTGCCAGAATGAAAGAAACAGTCATTTACAGTAAAATGTTGAAAAAACTACCATACATTTTACAGTAAAATTCTGGTGAATAAAAACTGACATTTTTTTCCCGGAAAAAAAAAAACGGTGGTACTGTTTGTCCATTTACAGTACAATTCTGGTGACTGAGTTCTCAGGTTTTACTGTAAAATCTTCGGCTGTTTTTCCACTCTTCTCTGAGTGTAAAATGTGTGCTTGAAGCAGTTTGAAGGCCACAAAAAAGCAGAATGGGATGATAATTACTCCCGTGGCTTGAAAATATCCCATTCTGGCACACATAAATATTGGTTGTCATTTACCAAAAAACAAGTAGTATATGAATGTTTTTGATCAAGGTTTTATGTTACCGATTCCGATCAATCATCCATGAATGAGATCGGCCGATACCAAAACCGATACTGATCACATTTTTTGGGAATTTTTCAATGTATGGTGAGCGCTATATACTCGGGCGCTGGTCTGAGTCCTCTCCTGGTCTAGTTGCAGCTTCGTCTTGGCCCGCATCTGAAAGATTTGCTTAGTCTCTTGATTGTCAAACATGTGCATCTACGTCATTTTTATTTACATACAAATCATGACACGAAGAAATGATGACTTCAAATACCAAACAAGTAAAGGCTACCATGGCCGAGTTTGCCAAACAATCCAAAAAAAAACAACCTCTAAGAGACAACAATTTCAAACGCCCCAAAACTTTTCCAGTCAATACAGAGCTTTCTTTTCCAGACACAAAAGATTGAAGCGCAAACGTAGAAATTCCAACTCCGAGTCTCGCCTTCTCCTCCGTGCCAAATGAAAGCTGCAGTCTGTAAAGGCAGAAACAACTCAGCGCCGCACGGCTGGAGTCATGATTGCGTGGCTTCCTTTTGATTTTGCCGGGGATGAATAATGGCGTTCAGGCGTCAGGTGAGCGTGTGCAACGCTGCGTGAGGACGCAACATTCATTTGTCCCCACGCTTTGCTTCAACAACGCATTTATTCCAGTCTTATGTCTTTAAAAGTAATTGGAAGGCATCCTGCACTTGTAAAAATGCGGGTCATTTTCAATCAGATATAGAAAGGAGTCAATTTAGGTCCCTCATGCTGCGTATGCTGCTGCTCGAGTCCCGACTAGAAGCAGGAACTACGACCACTTTAGTCCAGTGCTTAGGTTACTGCACGGGCTTCCTGTCGCTCAGAGAATAGATTTAAAACAGCTCTCCTTGTCTGTTCATGGTCTTGTGCCAAAGAACATCTCTGATATGTTGGAACCATATCAACCATCTCCAGCTCTGAGAACCACAGGGAGTGGTCTCCTGCTGGTGCCCAGAGTCAGGCCCAAACATGGTAAGGCTGTAATTCGGGTTTATGCTGCTAAAATCTGCAATAGTCTTTCAGAAGACGTGAGACATGCCTCAACGTTCAAATCCAGCCTGAAAACACTTTCATGTACCGTCATTTCCGGACTATAAGCCGCACCTGACTATAAGCCGCACCAGCTAAATTTAGGGGAAAATACAGATTGCGCCATATATAAGCCGCACCCGACTATAAGCCGCAGGGTTTTGATGTGTAATTAGCGTAGTATATAGGGGTTCCTGCTACCACGGAGGGGATTGTCGGGACAGAGATGACTGTTTGGGAACGCAAAGCGTCCCATTTATTAACAATAAATCTTTCAATCATTCAATCAAACTTTCACATCTTTGACATGGCGAACAGCATTCGTGCAGAGTACAAATAATACAACGCTGCAAAGTAATACAAAGTGCTCGCCTGTACGTTATCAAAATAACCAGCCTACCGGTATATGAAAAGTCAGTCTTTAATCATTGTGTCATCGTCTTCCTCCTGCGTACTAAAACCACCCAAATCCTCTTCGTCGGTGTCGGAGAAGAACAGGCCGTAAATAAGCCGCACCCTTGTATAAGCCGCAGGGACCAGAACGAGGGGGAAAAAGTAGCGGCTTATAGTCCGGAAATTACGGTAATCGTGCATATGAAAACTGAAAGTATTTTATCAACACTCTTTGACTTTAACTTGAATGAGGATTGTTTTTAAATTTTATTTTCGAAAGGACAAGATCTGAAATGAGGCAGCACGGTGGCAGAGGGGTTAGTGCGTCTGCCTCACAATACGAAGGTCCTGAGTAGTCGTGAGTTCAATCCCGGCCTCGGGATCTTTCTGTGTGGAGTTTGCATGTTCTCCCTGTGACTGCGTGGGTTCCCTCCGGGTACTCCGGCTTCCTCCCACCTCCAAAGACATGCACCTGGGGATAGGCCCCTCCCACCTCCAAAGACATGCACCTGGGATAGGCCCCTCCCACCTCCAAAGACATGCACCTGGGGATAGGCCCCTCCCACCTCCAAAGACATGCACCTGGGGATAGGCCCCTCCCACCTCCAAAGACATGCACCTGGGGATAGGTTGATTGGCAACACTGAATTGGCCCTAGTGTGTGAATGTTGTCTGTCTATCTGTGTTGGCCCTGCGATGAGGTGGCGACTTGTCCAGGGTGTACCCTGCCTTCCGCCCGATTGTAGCTGAGATAGGCTCCAGCGCCCCCCGCAACCCCGAAGAGAATTAGAAAATGGATGGATGGAAGATCTGAAATGAGTTTCGAGACTCTCCCTGAGAGCTCGGGTGAGAAGTTCTGTCATTTGGGAGGCGCTCACATCGAGAGGAGCCAGATGAGGTGGTTGGGGCATCTGGACATAACGCCCCCCCCCCCCGTACGCCTCCCCGGGGTGTTTAGCGTTTATTTGCCCCTATGGAGGCGAAGATTGCCGACTTGGAAGTGGCATTGCACTGTGGAAAGACGTTAGCTGCTAGTTGGCTAGCAAACTTGCAAGGTACAGCTGGAACGTGTCACCAAAACATACATTATCGCGATATTAAGAAAGTATCACAAGCTACATCATCAGCCAAATTCATACAAACCCCGTTTCCATATGAGTTGGGAAATGGTGTTAGATGTAAATATAAACGGAATACAATGATTTGCAAATCCTTTTCAAGCCATATTCAGTTGAATATGCTACAAAGACAACATATTTCATGTTCAAACTCATAAACTTTTTTTTGTTTGCAAATAATCATTAACTTTATAATTTGATGGCAGCAACACGTGACAAAGAAGTTGGGAAAGGTGGCAATAAATACTAATAAAGTTGAGGAATGCTCATCAAACACTTATTTGGAACATCCCACAGGTGTGCGGGCTAATTGGGAACAGGTGGGTGCCATGATTGGGTATAAAAGTAGATTCCATGAAATGCTCAGTCATTCACAAACAAGGATGGGGCGAGGGTCACCACTTTGTCAACAAATGCCTGAGCAAATTGTTGAACAGTTTAAGAACAACCTTTCTCAAGCAGCTATTGCAAGGAATTGAGGGATTTCACCATCTACGCTCCGTAATATCATCAAAGGGTTCAGAGAATGTGGAGAAATCACTGCACGTAAGCAGCTAAGCCCGTGACCTTCCATCACTCAGGCGCTACTGCATCAACAAGCCGCATCAGTGTGTAAAGGATATCACCACATGGGCTCAGGAACACTTAAAAAAAACACTGTCAGTAACTACAGTTGGTCGCTACATCTGTAAGTGCAAGTTAAAACTCTACTATGCAAAGCCAAAGCCATTTATCAACAACACCCAGAAACGCCATCGGTTTCGCTGGGCCTGAGCTCATTTAAGATGGACTGATGCAAAGTGGAAAAGTGTTCTGTGGTCTGACGAGTCCACATTTCAAATTGTTTTTGGAAACTGTGGAAGTCGTGTCCTCTGGAACAAAGAGGAAAAACCATCCGGATTGTTCTAGGGTGAAAGTGTAAAAGGCAGCATGTGTGATGGTATGGGGGTGTATTAGTGGCCAAGACATGGGTAACTTACACATCTGTGAAGGCGCCATTAATGCTGAAAGGTACATACAGCTTTTGGAGCAACATATGTTGCCATCCAAGCGACGTTACCATGGACGCCCCTGCTTATTTCAGCAAGACAATGCCAACTTAATAGTAAAAGAGTGCGGGTACTAGACTGGCCTGCCTGTAGTCCAGACATTGAAAATGTGTGGCAGCTAAAATATGAGAAGGGAGACTGTTGAACAACTTAAGCTGTACATCAAGCAAGAATGGGAAATAATTCCACTTAAAAAATGTGTCTCCTCACTTCCCAAACCTTTACTGAGTGTTGTTAAAAGGAAAGGCCATGTAACACACTGGTAAAAGTGCCTTTTTTGCAGTGTGTTGCTGCCATTCAATTCTAACTTCATGATTATTTGCAAAGTTTCTCAGTGTGAACATGAAATATCTTGTCTTTGCAGTCTATTCAATTGAATATAAGTTGAAAAGGATTTGTTGTATTCTCTTTTTATTTACCATTTACACAACCTGACAACTTCACTGGCTTTGGGTTTTTTATATGTAATGCAATAGTTTTTTTTGTGTAAGTGAACTTGTTATTTTGGACAGCCCTTGTAGAAACTAATAATAATGGACTTGACTTGAACTCACATTAGCCCCTTTAAGTTATTAACTTCAGCAGCTTTTTACCACCTGAAAAACCTTGCAAAAATCAGAGAACTAATGTGTGAATCTAATAATAATAATAATAATAATGGATTAGATTTTATATCGTGCTTTTCTATTATTAGATACTCAAAGTGCTCACAGAGAAGTGGGAACCCATCATTCATTCACACCTGGTGGTAAGCAACATTTGTAGCCACAGCTGCCCTGGGGTAGCTAAATCTAACTTAGAAAGACTAATTCATGCCTTTGTCTGCAGCAGGTTAGACTACTCTCATGGCCTTCTCACTGGGCTCTTTAAAGGAGCTGCAAAGCAGCAGCAGTACATCCAGAATGCTGCTGCTCGACTCCTGACGAGAAACACGACCGTGTTAGTCACTGCACTGGCTTCCTGTTGCTTTAAAGTCTATTCTCTGTAGACGTTAAAGCAGCTCCGCTTGTGTACAAGTCCTGTCATGGTCTTGTGCCAAAGTACATCTCTGACATGTTAGAACCATATGAGCACTCTTCAGCTCTGAGGATCTCAGGGAGCGGTCTCCTGCTGGCAGGGCCGGCCCGTGGCATAGGCCGTATAGGCAAATGCTAAGGGCGCCGTCCATCAGGGGGCGCCACGCCAGTGCCACAAATGTTGGAGGAGGAAAAAAAAAAAAGAAAAAGAAAAAAAGTTGGTACTATTATTTCTAAATACATAAAATAATCCCACGTTAATTAAAATGCAAAGTAAAGCCTATTTAATAGAAATATTACTTGTTACAACATTACGCCCCCCCTCCCCCGGCACGGTGCGCCCCCTCCCTTCCCGTATCATGATTCTTTTTGGACGTCACCACATCAAAAAATCAACACAAGATGTCAAAACGGCCAAAACTGTCAGGTGCCCAGGGAAGAAAAAAGAGAAAAGAAGAGGAGAAACGAGAAAAAGACAGAGGTAGCAGGTAGGTAACGTTAGCCTACATGAAATTATTTGTCTGTTACAGAATGTGATAGTAACTTGTCTTTTTAGCATTAAGCTAATGTTACATGATTCGGCAATTGCTAATCAATAAATAGCTAGTTCTATTTTAACGTCGGGTTAATATTGTGGAGGGGGCTAAATTGTTATGGAAAATAATAATGTAACGTTAGGTAATTACAGTAATCCCTGGTGTACAGTCATTTGTAAGTCATTCTAGTTAATGCAATATTAAAAAGCACAAATAGAGAACTCTGTAGGATCCCCTTTTTTTAATATAGTTGTTAAAGTCATACTGGTTTGATATATTGTTTTGTGCAGTGCCTTATTTATATTGTATTTTTAATTTATTTTATGCAACTTGTTGACACGTTTTATTTTGTGTTTATGTATGTAAAAAATATTGTATTTCATATATTCATTTTTTATTTTTTGTATTCATTTATTTATCCATATTTTTTTTTATCTTGTTAACTATTCTGATTGTTAATTTGCTTTCCTTAAGTAAAAAAAAAGGTCAAAGACAAAGCTATTCGGTTTCTTGTGAGTATATACACTTCACTGCCGATGTGGGGGGGCGCCACCTAAAATCTTGCCTAGGGCGCCAGATTGGTTAGGGCCGGGCCTGCCTGCTGGTGCCCAGAGTCCGGACTAAACATGGTGAAACTGCCTTTCAGTTTTATGCTAATAAAACCTGGAATAGTCTTGATTGTGCTTGATTGTATTTTGCGTGATGGAACGAGTCCTACTATTTATGTCTCACTATGTGACGATGACTGCTGGGGCAAAAAAACGCCGTCATTAAACAAACAAGACTGGAAGTATGTCGAGTTAACAGACACATCTGCGGGGACTTGTTGCATCGTCTTTGTTACCTTATTATTATTTGTGGAATCCGCGCGCCGAGACAGATTGTGTGCACGGTGCTGTCAATTACGAGGACACTCTGTCAGGGGAATGTGCTGCACCTGTGTGCGCAGCAGGACTGCAGCAGGAGAGTCACCGGCTGTGTTTCCACTAAGAAGACCAACAACCACCAAACAATTACACAAGGCGACTCGGTAAAGAATCTGGGTATTATCTTGGACCCAACTCTCTCCTTTGAGTCTCACATGAAGAGTGTTACTAAAACAGATTTCTTTCATCTCCGTAATATCGCTAAAATGTGTACCATTTTGTCCACTAGCGTCTCTGAGATCAATATGAATGCATTCTTACGTCTCGTCTCCATTACTGTAACCTATTATTTTCATGTCTCCCTATGTCTAGCATTCAAAGATTACAGTTGGTACAAAATGCGGCTGCTAGACTTTTGACAAGAACAAGAAAAGTTTGATCATATTACGCCTATACCAGGGGTCACCAACGTGGTGCCCGTAAGGACCAGATGAGTAGCCCGCTGGCCTGTTCTAAAAATAGCTCAAATAGCAGCACTTACCAGTGAGCTGCCTCTATTTTTTAAATTGTATTTATTTACTAGCAAGCTGGTCTCGCTTTGCTCGACATTTTTAATTCTATGAGAGACAAAACTCAAATAGAATTTGAAAATCCAAGAAAATATTTTAAAGACTTCGTCTTCACTAACTGACAAAGAAACAGATAACAGATTTGGTGTCCAGTTCAAAGTGTGACATGATTTATTTAAAAATTTGAGAGTTGACTTTTGTATTTTACACAAGTTATTATTTGTACAAACATGGTGCAAAGTAATTCATGATTTGTTCAAAAATGTTAGTGGCTATCTAGTTGAAATGGGATATTGTGATTTCACAAGACTATCTTAGAAGTGATCATTTGAAAATGTTCAATTTGAAAAATGTGCACTTAGAGAAAATATAAAAATAAAGTGTTGCATATTGATATTTATCTGTTTCTATATATATTTATTGTGAGAAATCATTAAGATGATCAGTGTTTCCACAAAGATAAATATCATTAATTATTAATAATAACATAGAGTTAAAGGTAAATTGAGCAAATTGGCTATTTCTGGCAATTTATTTAAGTGTGTATCAAACTGGTAGCCCTTCGCATTAATCAGTACCCAAGAAGTAGCCCTTGGTTTCAAAAAGGTTGGTGACCCCTGGCCTATACTGTATATACCTTTATATACAGATATACAAACGTACATATATACCTATATATAAACCTATACTGGCTCACCTGCACTGGCTTCCTGTGCACTTAAGATGTGACTTTAAGGTTGTACTACTTAGGTATAAAATACTACACGGTCTAGCTCCATCCTATCTTGCTGACTGTATTGTACCATATGTCCCGGCAAGAAATCTGCCTTCAAAGAACTCCGGCTTATTAGTGATTCCCAGAACCCAAAAAAAGTCTGCGAGCTATAAAGTGTTTTCTATTGGGGCTCCAGTACTATGGAATGTTCTAGCAGTAACAGTTAGAGATGCTACCTCAGTAGAATAATTTAAGTCCCATCTTAAAACTCATTTGTATACTCTAGCCTTTAAATAGACCCCCCCTTTTAGACCAGTTGATCTGCCGTCTCTTTTCTTCTCTGCCCCCCTCTCCTTCGTGGAGAGGTTACTAGGTGACCAAAGATGATTCGCTAGCTGTTCAAAGTCGGGACCCGGGATCGACCAATTATCTGTGCATCAGTTGGTGACGTCTCTGTGCTGCTGACCTGTCTCCACTCAAGATGATCTCCTGCTGGCCCCACTATGGACTGGACTCTCACACTATTGACTAGATCCACTATGGACTGGACTCTCACACTATTGACTAGATCCACTATGGACTGGACTCTCACACTATTGACTAGATCCACTATGGACTGGACTCGCACACTATTGACTAGATCCACTATGGACTGGACTCTCACACTACTGACTAGATCCACTATGGACTGGACTCGCACACTATTGACTAGATCCACTATGGACTGGACTCTCACACTACTGACTAGATCCACTATGGACTGGACTCGCACACTATTGACTAGATCCACTATGGACTGGACTCTCACACTATTGACTAGATCCACTATGGACTGGACTCTCACACTATTGACTAGATCCACTATGGACTGGACTCTCACACTATTGACTAGATCCACTATGGACTGGACTCGCACACTATTGACTAGATCCACTATGGACTGGACTCTCACACTACTGACTAGATCCACTATGGACTGGACTCTCACACTACTGACTAGATCCACTATGGACTGGACTCGCACACTATTGACTAGATCCACTATGGACTGGATTCTCACACTATTGACTAGATCCACTATGGACTGGACTCGCACACTATTGACTAGATCCACTATGGACTGGACTCTCACACTATTGACTAGATCCACTATGGACTGGCCTCTCACACTTTTAACTAGATCCACTATGGACAGGACTCTCACACTATTATGTTAGATCCACTATGGACTGGACTCTCACACTATTGACTAGATCCACTATGGACTGGACTCTCACACTATTGACTAGATCCACTATGGACTATACTCTCACACTATTGACTAGATCCACTATGGACTGGACTTTCACACTTTTAACTAGATCCACTATGGACAGAACTCTCCCACTATTGACTAGATCCACTATGGACTGGACTCTATCACTATTACCTAGTTCCACTATGGACAGGACTCTCACACTATTAACTAGATCCACTATGGACTGGACTCTCACAGTATTAACTAGATCCACTATGGACTGGACTCTCACACTATTATGCTAGATCCACTATGGACTGGACTCTCACACTATTGACTAGATCCACTATGGACTGGACTCTCACACTATTGACTAGATCCACTATGGACTATACTCTCACACTATTGACTAGATCCACTATGGACTGGACTTTCACACTTTTAACTAGATCCACTATGGACAGAACTCTCCCACTATTGACTAGATCCACTATGGACTGGACTCTATCACTATTACCTAGTTCCACTATGGACAGGACTCTCTCACTATTACCTAGATCCACTATGGACAGGACTCTCACACTATTAACTAGATCCACTATGGACTGGACTCTCACACTATTAACTAGATCCACTATGGACTGGACTCTCACACTATTAACTAGAGCCATTATGGACTGGACTCTCACACTATTATGTTAGATCCACTATAGACTGGACTTTCACAATATTATGTTTGATCCACTATGGACTGGACTCTCACACTATTATGTTAGATCCACTATGGACTGAACTCTCACACTACTATGTTAGATCCACTATGGACTGGACTCTCACACTATTATCTAGAGCCACTATGGACTGGACTCTCACACTATTAACTAGAACCACTATGGACTGGACTCACACTATTAACTAGATCCACTATGGACTGGACTATCTCACTATTACCTAGATCCACTATGGACAGGACTCTCACACTATTAACTAGATCCACTATGGACTGGACTCTCACACTATTATGTTAGATCCACTATGGACTGGACTCTCACACTATTAACTAGATCCCCTATGGACTGGACTCTCACATTATTAACTAGAGCCACAACTGCGGTCCCCTCCAAGGTTTCTCATTGTCATCTCATTGGCTTGAGTTTTTTCTTGCCCTGATGTGGGATCTGAGTCGAGGATGTCGTTGTGGCTTGTGCAGCCCTTTGAGACACTGGTGATTTAGGGCTATATAAGTAAACCTTGATTGATTGATTGATGACTTCGCCACTGATCTTTTTCCAAGTGAGTCTGAGGTGATTGGATTTGAGACCATAAGACTACAACCGTAGGATCCACATTCTGCGACCCTCTGCGTTCACCGCCAGCCCTCCCGTCATGCCACGTTTCGCCTCCTTTTCTGTATTCCCTAAACCCGGGAAAAAGAGCGCGAGGATGCAGAACAAGAGAACATTCATGGCTCCCGAGAGGGAGGGCTTTCTCTGGCCTGGTAATTAAGGGATTTAAAGCTCTAGAGACAGCCGGACTCATTCCTAACATCCCCTCCTGCTAAGCACCCTGGCCCTTGGTCCACGTCCCTCGGGCTTTGATCAAAGTGTGAGTGAATAAAGAAAGGAAAGACAATCTGTGGTTTGTCTTGCAGCAACGTCAGATGATTCACTTAAAGACAGGAATGACCGGGATACATTTGAGCTGAAACCCCCAAATGACAACGCCGACTTATTTACAGGCCAGCCGCAGGGGATGGACAGCGAGCGCCAGAGCTATTTTGTGGTTTTCATTTTCTTCTTTATCTCTTAAATGCAAAGCTTTCATCACGAGAGGAAGTACTTCTTTAGTCTGTTTCCATCCATTGCTGACAACCATGCGGCGCACTGGAAACATTTCAGCTTTCACAGCCAGTTGCGTACATCATCTTATTTCCTTGTGTTCACATCCACTTATTACCTTTGGAAAAGGGACTAATGTGTCCAATTTGAGATATCAGCGAGCAGTGATGGGAAAGCTACATGGAAAATGTAGTACGCTAAGCTACAAGTTACTCTCCATTAGATGTAGCTAAGCTACAGGGGAAGCTATCCCCGGAGAATTGTAGCAAGCTACACCAGTGGCCTAGTGGTTAGAGTGTCCGCCCTGAGATGGGTCGGTTGTGAGTTCAAACCCTGGCCGAGTCATACCAAAGACTTTAAAAATGGGAGCCATTACCTCCCTAGGAACATGGGCGTTGTGGATAATGTCATAAAAATGTAAATGTTGCGTCTTTCTTTTAACTTTGTTTGCTTTCTTGAAGATATTAGGTCTACCTTTGTTGAGAAAACTTGATACGCTGCACGCAGGCTTAAAATAGTTGACCTAAGCACCTCGATCTCGTCAATAGAAGTGTGCAAATCTAGGGTCCAAGGTCATCCTGAGTTAAGTGAGTCTTAGGAAGAGGCATCAACAATTGCAGTATCTTGACAAAATGAGATAGGAACCTCAGATGTTGCATTAAAATTCAATTTTAGATTAATTTGAAATAGGTTTGCCAGGACCAGCCCCAGGTCAGAACTGGTCATTTGAGCCACACCTCACCATGCTTGATGCAGAGACGACAACATGCCCTCCAGCCAGGTCCGGTGAATTACGATAAGTTCACTCCCTCGGTTTTACGTTGTCCTCGCCGGCAAGAAAAGATTTACACAAAAGGAGACGAGTCCGAAAGTCAGTTGACCGTCCACTGAGGGATCAGAAGTCAGGAGACACGTCCACAGTTGCAACCCTCGGAGATGCTAACGCTAAGTGACAAAGGCAGTGGGGAGTGCTAAGCGTCCTTCAATCACACCATTTCCTGTTGTCTCACTTGCATCGTACGTGACACAAACGCACAAAATCCAATTTGTCCTATTTTTGGTTCTAATTGTTCCACCAGTGTCTCAAGCCACTGTTAGAATAATCAAACGTCGGAAGGGAATTGGAAACTTTGGAAGAAAGCCGCCATGTTCTCACTCTCGCCAATGGAAATTGCTGCTGCTCCCAGATACAAAGGAACAAATAAGAGGTCAAGCGTGAAGAGTGGAAACGGAAATACCCATTACTGCACATTAAGCAATTAGGAATTCAAATTGGCAAGTTAATTGACTCTTTCACCTAATCCATTCAAAGTTAATTGCTTCAGTCTTGAGTCAGTCGTATGATATGGGCGTTCGTCGTCGGCTGGAGGATGTGAGGCAACTTTGGACAGGCGGCTGGAGGCGATGTACATTAGAATGTTCCCCGATGGAGGACGACATGCTAATTACCATCCCTAAGGAGAAATACTCCAGCTGTAGTTGGGCTCCAAACCTGATTAATCAGAGCAAAACATAAAACCACGGCCAAGAGGCTCCTGTTGCATATTTGAGGGTTGTACAACTGAAATTCCACCCACATTAACAATGGGTTATGGATGGAACTAGTCCCCAAAATCTCTCGTTGAACGGTGACTGTATTAGGGTTGTCCTGGTACCAATATTTCGGTACCGGTACCAACATTTATTTCAATACTTTTCAAAATAACAGGAACCACAAAAAACCCTAATTATAGGCTTTATTTTACCATATAATCTAATGATACATTAATCATACGTTTCTAATTGCAATCAAAGAACAATTTAGTCCTTAAATAAAATAGTGAACATACAAGACAACTTGTCTTTTAGTAGTAAGTAAACAAACAAAGACTCCTAATTAGTCTGCTGACGTATGCAGTAACATATTGTGTCATTTTGTCAAAACGATGAAGGACAAGCGATAAAAAATGTGAATGTAATATTTATCCACTTCTTCATTTACTGTTAATATCTGCTTATTTTCTGTTTAAACATGTTCTATCTACACTTCTGTTCAAATGTAATAATCACTTATTCTTCTCTTCTTTGATACTTTACATTAGTTTTGGCTGATACTACACATGTAGGTATCAGTGCAATACCAAGTAGTTACAGGATCATACATTGGTCATACGGTAATTAAAGCTCTCCCGTGTCCAGGGATGTATTTTCTGACTTTATAAACAATTAAAAAAACAAAAGATTTTGTGATAATTAGAAATATCGATGTAATCATTGCAGTATTGACTAAATACTGCTATTGTATTTGGTATTGTTACGTCAACGTTTGTATTGATCCAACCATTTTTTTACAGTCAGGAGTGCTAGCTTGTTGTTAGCGGTTAGCTATTATATCCTGCTACGGTGTGTAGTGAAGCATGTTTAGCTATTCCTCGTCCTGCAGGGATGATACCTGTAAGAAACGTAGTTCATTTGTCGCCATGAAGACGAGGATTAGAGATTTAGAGCTAAAACACTACTGACTGCGGATGGCCGTTAGCCGCCAGCTAGCTAGCCATGTTTCAAAGCGGGAGTGGAAGAAGTGTCAAAAGATGGCGCTAACTGTTTTAATGACATTCACACTTTACTTCAATCAATAACGGAGCAGCATCTCCTCATCCGTGACTCACTAGTGTAACAACAACGCCCGAAATGTGTCCCGTGAAAAACCGTCCGACCGGAACTCTCTAATAACTAAAGTTCCTTGGGTGAATAATGTAAAGTCACTACACCGGTATGTTTTAGTGCTTTCATGGTGAGTTTACTGACAGATACAAGTAAGAACTTTACACTACTTGATATTAGAAATGGCAACAGTGGAGGATGAATGTCACATAACAAGAAGATGGAGAAAAAGAAGAAGATTATCCACTACAAAGGTGGATGTGTGCAATTTTTCAGGATTTATGCAGATCCCAAATACAGATCAGCAAGTACTAAAAGGTAAAAAAAAGTTGATTTTGCATAATATTGTGAAACGAAACGCCAGATAATATGTCTTACCTTATACACACACCATAATAATACTCCTATGTTGAAGCACATCAAGTGGTGTGGCTTCATAGCTTACCAAAGTCCTACTAAAACATTTTAATAGATTTCTCAGTGCCGTGTGTAATGTTCTATATTTTCAATGGAACATATAAAATGTTGGTGTTATTTACTTGAGTCATATTGCCATCATAGTTCAATCTACACGGATCTCTTATGTTTGACTGCCATCTACTGGTCACACTTATCATTACACCATTTACCAAGTAAAATTGCTTTGAGGTCCTACTTCAATCAATAACGGAGCAGCATCTCCTCATCCGTGACTCACTAGTGCAACAACAACGCCCGAAATGTGTCCCGTGAAAAACCGTCCGACCGGAACTCTCTAATAACTAAAGTTCCTTGGGTGAATAATGTAAAGTCACTACACCGGTATGTTTTAGTGCTTTCATGGTGAGTTTACTGACAGATATAAGTAAGAACTTTACACTACTTGATATTAGAAATGGCAACAGTGGAGGATGAATGTCACATAACAAGAAGATGGAGAAAAAGAAGAAGCTTATCAACTACAAAGGCGGATGTGTGCAATTTTTCAGGATTTATGCAGATCCCAAATACAGATCAGCAAGTACTAAAAGGTAAGAAAAGTTGCTTTTGCATAATATTGTGAAACGAAACGCCAGATAATATGTCTTACCTTATACACACACCATAATAATACTCCTATGTTGAAGCACATCAAGCGGTGTGGCTTCATAGCTTACCAAAGTCCTACTAAAACATTTTCATGGATTTCTCAGTGCCGTGTGTAATGTTCTATATTTTCAATGGAACATATAAAATGTTGGTGTTATTTACTTGAGTCATATTGCCATCATAGTTCAATCTACACGGATCTCTTATGTTTGACTGCCATCTACTGGTCACACTTATCATTACACCATTTACCAAGTAAAATTGCTTTGAGGTCCTACTTCAATCAATAACGGAGCAGCATCTCCTCATCCGTGACTCACTAGTGCAACAACAACGCCCGAAATGTGTCCCGTGAAAAACCGTCCGACCGGAACTCTCTAATAACTAAAGTTCCTTGGGTGAATAATGTAAAGTCACTACACCGGTATGTTTTAGTGCTTTCATGGTGAGTTTACTGACAGATATAAGTAAGAACTTTACACTACTTGATATTAGAAATGGCAACAGTGGAGGATGAATGTCACATAACAAGAAGATGGAGAAAAAGAAGAAGCTTATCAACTACAAAGGCGGATGTGTGCAATTTTTCAGGATTTATGCAGATCCCAAATACAGATCAGCAAGTACTAAAAGGTAAGAAAAGTTGCTTTTGCATAATATTGTGAAACGAAACGCCAGATAATATGTCTTACCTTATACACACACCATAATAATACTCCTATGTTGAAGCACATCAAGCGGTGTGGCTTCATAGCTTACCAAAGTCCTACTAAAACATTTTCATGGATTTCTCAGTGCCGTGTGTAATGTTCTATATTTTCAATGGAACATATAAAATGTTGGTGTTATTTACTTGAGTCATATTGCCATCATAGTTCAATCTACACAGATCTCTTATGTTTGACTGCCATCTACTGGTCACACTTATCATTACACCATTTACCAAGTAAAATTGCTTTGAGGTCCTACTTCAATCAATAACGGAGCAGCATCTCCTCATCCGTGACTCACTAGTGCAACAACAACGCCCGAAATGTGTCCCGTGAAAAACCGTCCGACCGGAACTCTCTAATAACTAAAGTTCCTTGGGTGAATAATGTAAAGTCACTACACCGGTATGTTTTAGTGCTTTCATGGTGAGTTTACTGACAGATATAAGTAAGAACTTTACACTACTTGATATTAGAAATGGCAACAGTGGAGGATGAATGTCACATAACAAGAAGATGGAGAAAAAGAAGAAGCTTATCAACTACAAAGGCGGATGTGTGCAATTTTTCAGGATTTATGCAGATCCCAAATACAGATCAGCAAGTACTAAAAGGTAAGAAAAGTTGCTTTTGCATAATATTGTGAAACGAAACGCCAGATAATATGTCTTACCTTATACACACACCATAATAATACTCCTATGTTGAAGCACATCAAGCGGTGTGGCTTCATAGCTTACCAAAGTCCTACTAAAACATTTTCATGGATTTCTCAGTGCCGTGTGTAATGTTCTATATTTTCAATGGAACATATAAAATGTTGGTGTTATTTACTTGAGTCATATTGCCATCATAGTTCAATCTACACGGATCTCTTATGTTTGACTGCCATCTACTGGTCACACTTATCATTACACCATTTACCAAGTAAAATTGCTTTGAGGTCGATAAGCAAAACCAGAATTATTCCGTACATTAGGCGCACCGGGTTATAAGGTGCACTGTTGAGTTTTGAGGGGAAAAAAAGGATTTTAAGAGCACCTTAAATTCTGAAAATGACGGTATTGATAAAATACGAAAGCTGTCTATGGGGGCCACCTGCCGATAGAAGCTGCCCCGCAGAAAAGAATGTTATAAACCTGTTTAACGTGGCACGCCGACATAAAAAGCCCACAATGAGCGAGTTGCGCCTTCACCTGGGTCGGCCATTAATCACCGCCATAGAATTCCAGCCAGACTGTAAACGACGAGCTTGAATTCATGTCTTGAAGAAAGGCGCTCATATGGGAGAGCATATGGTGTCACTGAGGCATTACTGAGCCATGGCAGCTGTCCGCCTCTCAAGCGGACGTCACATTAGGACGACTGCACCACCCACGTCCTCCCGTGTTGTCCTACAGCGCCAGGAAATGTTGCTGGTTGCTACCGCGAGGACGCAACCGTTCCTACGACATGGCTGGATTCGTCTTGTTCTGCCAGCCGGCCGCCATATGATAGCACATATGCGGTGGCGGCGCTTGGCTGACGGTGAAGCACACTTGGCCTTAAAGCGGCGTGTTTGTAACGAGGACGAGGGGGACGGACGCCAGCATTTGAAGGTTGTGACGGGACAAAAGGGAGAGGGCTTTGTTTTTCTTTATTTATTTCTCCCATCCATGCTAGCAGATGGGACTCGCCCTGTTTGCTGCCCAGCATTAATTATGCCGTGACTGGCACCCTCGTCCCTTAAGTCCGTTTGTTGTTGCCCAAGGACTGGGGTTTAGGTTTTGCAATCTGTTCCTATTTGGCCCCTTTACCTTTCCCCGTCTGCGACACGCTCCCCGGCCCCGACTACCTATATTTGGCAGCCGTGTCAATGTTGGCTTCCAATAAGCCTCGGGCACACGTGTCTTGACAAGAGTGCCAGCGAGTCCCGGCTGTTTTGATTGTGTTGGCTTTTTTAATGACCCCTAATTTCCACACCGAGTTGGTGAAATTACACGAGGCCGGAGAGAATGGCCCCGGGTGTTGGAGTGTCCGTCTTTGGCCGACACACCCTACATCAGGGCTGTCAAACATACGGCCCTTATTGAGTTTGCCAAGTATAAAAATGAGCTGCTTTTTGAAAGAAACTGCTATTTTAAATGTGTCCACTGGATGTCACAATAGCAATTCCGTTAGGCAAGAAAATGAGGTACACAGTAAAGGGGGACTGTGGCTCCTCCTCCTCGACCCACATGACACTTCAAACCTGCCGTTTTATGTCTTGTTCGTGGAACACATGGTCACATGACACCCTCCTTGCCCCAACATGGTCACATGACACCCTCCTTGCCCCAACATGGTCACATGACACCCTCCTTTCCCCAACATGGTCACATGACACCCTCCTTGCCCCAACATGGTCACATGACACCCTCCTTCCCCCAACATGGTCACATGACACCCTCCTTGCCCCAACATGGTCACATGACACCCTCCTTGCCCCAACATGGTCACATGACACCCTCCTTGCCCCAACATGGTCATATGACACCCTCCTTTCCCCAACATGGTCACATGACACCCTCCTTGCCCCAACATGGTCACATGACACCCTCCTTGCCCCAACATGGTCACATGACACCCTCCTTGCCCCAACATGGTCACATGACACCCTCCTTTCCCCAACATGGTCACATGACACCCTCCTTTCCCCAACATGGTCACATGACACCCTCCTTGCCCCAACATGGTCACATGACACCCTCCTTGCCCCAACATGTCTGCCAAACACCAGAAAACTGAACGTAACCCTTTTGAATAGTTTTGACCCCGGTTTCTTACGGTTTGTTGAGTTAGCACTGGATTGATACGTGGACATGACAAATGAGTTATTTGATACCTTGAAGAGTTTACTCACACTAAAAGATGCTGGGTTATTTTGATAACCCAATTTATGAGTTGCGAGTGTTGGGTTAAATTGATTTTTATGAAGAGCAATTCTTTTTTGGGGTTATAAGGGTATTATTTGAACTCAATTTCTGGGTTTTCAAAACTATGAACCATTGTTGGGTTGTTTTTCAATGAGAACTCATTTTTGGGTAAAAGGCTTTTTTTAATTAAAAATGTACTTTTTTCTTGAAGGGAATTTTATTAAGGATTAATCTCATGAACATGATTTACCATCGAACATCTTATGTGCATGGACATGTCTGAGCATGCTGTATAGAACTACTACGACCATACACGGCCATTCTTGTAAAAAAAAAAAAAGATGTCACTCGTATCAATGTAATAAAAATCATTTTGGTCAGTATTTGATCATTTTTAACCAACTGTTGAGTCAAGGAGCGCTAAATTGCACAAGCCAATAGTTGGGTTTGTTATGATCCGTTGCCCGGTTCATGTTTTGTTGCGTTAGTTTGACTACCTCAGTTCTGTTTGTGTTTTAGTTGCCGTGACTGCAGATTAGTTTCACCTGCCTCTGATTAGTGTTCGGGACGCTCACCTGCTCCTGGGCACTAATCAGAGAGCTACTTATTCCTGTTTTTCACCACAATCAGTCTGGCTTCCTTCTTTGCACTACGCAACATTGACAACATCTTATATTTTGCTTCCATGCAACCCGTTACAATAAGTACATCCTTATGTACTGTTCCACATGTTTTTTTTACCATGCTTTCATTATCCAACCGGAGCAAACTCACACGCATTACAAATATAGCAGCTAAAATCATCGGCCTACCCACACCCAACATTTCAGATTTAAACCACAGGTCCATCACTCGACTGGCAAACACGATAGTCCAGGATATCACTTACCCACTACACCAACACATCATCCCACTACCATCAGGGCGCAGGTACAGAACCATCAAATTCCGGAGGGCTCGCCTCAGGAAAAGCATTATCCCTGCAGCTATAGCCGCCCTTAACAGCAGGCCCGGCCGACCTGTCTGACAAGCCTGTCAATGTGTGTTGGTCATGTGTGATGTCTTTTTGTTATTTTTGTTTCGTGATGTATAATGTCTATTGTTCAAATGTACGGCAGTGAAAATGAATTCCCCCAAGGGGACCAATAAATCTAAATCTAAAATCTAAATCTAAATTTCTATGATCTTTGATTTCTGTTCCTGTGCTAAGCTTCGCCATAGTGCCCACGCTATCGGCACACTTTTCTGTATTTTTGCATGTTTCATGGACAATAAATCTGTGTCTCACCTGCACCTCGCCTCCGGAGTTCCTGCTGCATCTTGGGAGAAGGATCTGCGCAGTAAAATTTCGACCCCGTCGTTACAGGGTTGGAATAACCCAACATTGTAGTGCGCATAACTCAGCTTTTGTAAATAAATTCAACCTTATAGTTGGGTTATGAATCAACCAACAACGAGTTAGCAGAACTCAACTTTTGGGTTACATAATTCAACCCAATAGTTTGGTTGTGAATAACCCAACATTAAAGGCCTACTGAAATGATTTTTTTTTATTTAAACGGGGATATCAGATCCATTCTATGTGTCATACTTGATCATTTTGCGATATTGCCATATTTTTGCTGAAAGGATTTAGTAGAGAACAACGTCGATAAAGTTCACAACTTTTGGTCTCTGATTAAAAAAAAACCTTGCCCCTACCGGAAGTAGCGTGACGTTGTCAGTTGTTCACTCCCTCATATTTTCCTATTGTTTTCAACGCAGCTAGAGCTATTCGGACCATTACCCCATTAATTTGAGCGAGGATGAAAGATTCGTGGACGAGGAACGTTAGAGTGACGGACTAGAATGCAGTGAAATACATATTTTTTTTCGCTCTGACCGTAACTTAGGTACAAGCTGGCTCATTGGATTCCACACTTTCTCCTTTTTCTATTGTGGATCGCGGATTTGTATTTTAAACCACCTCGGATACTATATCCTCTTGAAAATGAGAGTCGAGAACGCGAAATGGACATTCAGTGCCTTTTATCTCCACGACAATACATCGGCGAAACGCTTTAGCTACGAGCTAACGTGATAGCATCGTGCTTTAACTGCATATAGAAACAATAAAAATAAATCCCTGACTGGAAGGATAGATAGAAAATCAACAATACTATTAAACCGTGGACATGTAAATACACGGTTAATGCTTTCCAGGCTGGCGAAGGTTAACAATGCTGTGCTAACGACGCCATTGAAGCTAACTTAGCAACCGGACCTCACAGAGCTATGCTAAAAACATTAGCTCTCCACCTACGCCAGCCAGCCTTCATCTGCTCATCAACACCCGTGCTCACCTGCGTTCCAGCGATCGACGGAAGGACGAAGGACTTCACCCGATGCGTTTGGTGGCCCGGAGACGTAGGAAGTCAAGGTGAGGTCGCGGCTAGCGCGTCTGCTCTCCAACAAAGTCCTCCTGGTTGTGTTGCTGTAGTCCACTGCTAATACACCGATCCCACCTACAACTTTCTTCTTTGCAGCCTTCATTGTTCATTAAACAAATTTCAAAAGATGTCCAGAATACTGTGGAATTATGAAATGAAAACAGAGCTTTTTGTATAGGATTCTACGGGGTACCATAACTTCCGTTTAACTGACTACGTCACGCGCATACGTCATCATACCGCAACGTTTCAGCTGGATATTTCCCGGGAGATTTAAAATGTCACTTTATAAGTTAACCCGGCCGTATTGGCATGTGTTGCAATGTTAAGATTTCATCATTGATATATAAACTATAAGACTGCGTGGTCGCTAGTAGTGGCTTTCAGTAGGCCTTTAAGTTATCATAACTCAACTTTTTGGTAGATAATTCAACGCAAAAGTTGTGTTGAAAAATATAACCCAAAATGTTGAGTTAAAATAACTCAAAAAAGGGGTTTGTCCTTTTCTGTACCAGCAGTTGGGTTAAAATTGGGTTATTGTTTAACCCAACATTTTTTTAGTGTGCATGCTGTGTTTTGTTTAATCCCAAAAAGACTGTGATTTAAAGTTTAATCCTGGCGTTGTAGATAGACTGAGACAAAGTCTAAGCTCGTTGTGTTTTTGAAACTGCACCAATTTCCTCTGAAATTTTAACAAACTTGAAGTGTTTTGTCCAAAAGATTACTTGTGGTATGTACATTTTCATCATGTGCTTGTTCTATTTTTGGCCAAAGTAATAAACCTGGAGTTGTCTTTATTTTTAGGTTATCATGCCATGATTTGACCATTACGGCCCACTTGGGAATAGGTTTTCCTCCATGTGGCCCCTGAGCTAAAATGAGTTTGACAGCCCTGCCCTATGGTACCATCTGCATCAGGCGCCCACAGCTGGACAGGCGGCTTGGAGCGCCACAAATGTCGATATAACCTAAACGACATCCAGGGACGGGGAGGGGGATTCATATTTCAAGCTGACATGCAAAGGTTGTTGATGGGGAAGTTATGACA
>NC_084756.1:14782898-14802898 GCF_033978785.1 Entelurus aequoreus
GAGACACTTCCTGATTGTTTCGAAATATTGAACATTGCTTGAACGCTTAATAAAGGTTTTGTGATGACAAATGTTGTCCCTTTTTTTTTTCCAAAAGAAGGAAAACATTTTGCAAAGCCAAAGCAGTTAGAGGTGGACTAGCAGCTCCGCATTGTGTTTGAGGAGAGCACCGTAGTTGCCCATGTCAACACTCATGATTGGCCAGTGCAGATATCTTCTAATGACTCTGAGTAGCATCATTGATGATAATTCCTCTAGGATGCATTTTAGTCCCAGGGCGGAAACAAAGGCTGTTAAAGCGTCTCCAGTTGCTGCTTCACATCTTGAAAGAAAGTTGATGAAGACTGATAATGCAAATGATCTCCCGAGTGGGCTGTTTTGTTCTCAGTGTCGTCCTTTCCTGAGAGACCTTTGAAGTGTTCTACCTGAACACTTTTGATGGATGGAAATATTTCTTGTGTTGGTCACATGACTGATGACCTCATTCTCTTGTATATTCTATCAGTACATGCTTGCCAAAACACTAATACTATAATTATTAATTATTCATTAATTTGGTTTTCTACACCAAAATTCATCTACCGTATTTTTCGGAGTATAAGTCGCACCAGAGTATAAGTCGCACCAGAGTATAAGTCGCACCAGAGTATAAGTCGCATCGCACCGGCCTAAAATGCACAATAAAGAAGGAAAAAAACATATAAGTCGTATTTTTTTGGAAACATATTTAATAAAAGCCAACAGCAAGAATAGACATTTGAAAGGCAATTTAAAATGTCTAAAGAATAGTGAACAACAGGCTGAATAAGTGTACGTTATATGAGGCATAAATAACCAACTGCTATGTTAACGTAACATATTATGGTAAGAGTCATTCAAATAACTATAACATATAGAACATGCTATACGTTTACCAAACAATCTGTCACTCCCAATCGCTAAATCCCATGAAATCTTATACGTCTAGTCTCTTACGTGAATGACATCAATAATATTATACGATATTTGACGCTAATGTGTTAATAATTTCACACATAAGTCGCTCCTGAGTATAAGTCGCACTCCCGGCCAAACTATGGAAAAAACTGCGACTTATAGTCCGAAAAATACGGTATTTATTGTGTGAATGCATTAATACTATAATTACAATTATTGTGTGAATGCTCCAAATTATTATTCAACTTCAACTTCTTCTCCAGATTTTGGCGAAGCTCTACCTTCCACATTTTTCACCCGATTCAAAGCGTTCCAACTTCAAACTGTTCAGCCTATTCGGGAATCGCGAGCTTTCCCATTAAAAATTCCCAGATTTCCCAGAATTCCAGGTTTTCCACGACATTTTTCCCATTCAAAATGAATTGGCCATTTTTCAAACTTCCACCATTTCCACATTTTTCAACCAATTCAAACCATTCCACTTTCAACACATTCCACCATCCAGAAAATTCAAACTTCCCTTTTTCCAAGTTAAAAGAAATTCCAGGATTTTCCAGAATTCCTGGTTTTCCAAAGCCCTATTTCCACCCTTCTTTCTGTCGACTACTCCTCCCACATTTTTCAACCCACTTCAACCGTTCTACCGTCAAAACATTCCTCTTAATCAGGACAAAAAACAAAGTTGATTTTTGAACGGGAAAAATTCCCGGTTTTCCCGAAATTCCAGGAATTCTCTAATACTATTTTTCAATTCAACATGTTACTGCTTCAACATTTCTCGACCGATTTGAACAATTTCAACACCAACCATTTCAACTCATTCACAGCATTCAAGTTTTTTTTACAATTTTCAAATAAATTCCCGCTTTTCCCAAATTTTTTGGAAATTCCCATTGAAATAAATGGGACATTCTTCAAAGTTCCGTTTTATATCTGATTCAAAGTGTTCCAACTTCAAAATATTCAGCCTGTTTGGGAATTGTGTGCTCTACCTCAACATTTCCAGGATTTCAGTTCAACTTCAGTATTGGAGCATTCCTCCAGGAATTGCCTCATCTAGTTATTTCTTAAAGTTACGATGTTCTTGCAGAGTCCTGATATGGGCTAAACCGGGAGTTCTTACACTTTTTGACCTCGGGCCCAACTTTTTCACTACACAGGGGCCCGATATCATGATCTGTCATATCAGACCATGCCTTGTATTGAGTTTGTTGGTGTTTTTCTGTGTTTAGTGTCTTAGTTCCGGCTTTACGCTGTTATTTTGGTCGTTCTTACTGTTTTGTTTTTGTGGTCCTGCAAGCAGCTTCACTCCCGCCTCTGAGTGTCTGACTTCTGCTGTTTTCATTTTGTAATTACAACTATGTAAGTTAAGCCTTTGCTGCTAGCCTTTGTAGACACTTTTCCTGTTGCATGTTTTCACTCGTCAGTTTTTGCTGTTCTCCAGCATTCCGTTTTATTTAGACCCTGATCAGTTTTGTTTTGTTTCGAATAGCCTTCCCTATGCTTTGGTCCCCTTGCATGCGGCACTTGTCTTTTGTTTATTTGAGCTTTCTGCATCTTGGGAACACGCCAAATTATCGCTGACATGCGACCCGAGCGTCACACCCGGGGCCAAATCAAATATTAACACTGAATGCGTAATCTTACTTTTGGTTTTAATCGTATTCAATAATTAAATCTCACCAACGTATAATTTACAACCTTGTCAATGATATAAAACCAATATCAAGATTAGGTCAGGCTGATTATTAAACAAAACTGATAAAAAAACAAAACAAATGTACATACAATTACGCAGTGCTAAAATTAAGTCTAACTACATTAAGAATAAATAATTATAATATATGTCTCCTCAATAAAATGTAAATACATTTTAAGTGCAAATGAAAATCCAGCTTCACCACTTTAGTCATATTTTTTGCGCTTACAAAATTGTGACTTTATCACTTCTGTTTGGATATTGTCATTACTGCCACAAGGGGTGGAAAAGTGTATTACAACTGTGTACTGCCGCGGACCCTCAGGCCACAAATGAGGAACAGATTGTTTTTTGGCGGTCTTCTAGGGGGCGCTCACGGCCCAACAAATGGCCCCGGCCCTATGCTTAAGAAACACTGCGCCAAATAGAGTGTTTATAGAGCATGCAATATTAATTTGGTGGGAGAATATCCGTTAACAAAACACAGTTCAACCAGTCACTCAAAATGTTTTTTCTATTTCGGAAGAGAACATTGGCTAAAGGGCAAATGGCGTAAACTCAAAGGCACAAGCTTTAGTAGAACGTGTAAAGGCCCAAATATCTGGAATGAACTTAACAGTCCAATCACACGATCTACTTCATTGAGAACATTTTTAAAACTCCTGAAACACGAATTATTGCTACTTTATGCCACACCATGAACGCTAGAGGCTGAAAACAAAAAATTGTCATGCAAACCAGAAGTTGTATTATTATTTGTTTACTGTAACACAAAGTATTTAATAGGGCTGTCAAAAAAATTGGATTTTTGAATGAATCGCAATTCTTATTTGATATTAAAAAAAAAAATCACAAATGTATTAAAAATTCCATAAAAATCCATAGCAACACATTTCTGACTACTGGCAACAAATGTGTGTTCCTACTTCCAGAAACAAAGGCGTGTGTTGTTTCTAATAATGGCAGAATCGGTAACAAACAACATTTTCCCCTAGAGGGGGGGGGGGGGGGGGCGGGGGGGGTTACCCACATATGTGGTCCTTTCCAAGGTTTCTCATAGTCATTCACCGACGTCCCACTGTGGTGAGTTTTTCCTTGCCCGTATGTGGGCTCTGTACCGAGGATGTCGTTGTGGCTTGTGCAGCCCTTTGAGACACTTGTGATTTAGGGCTATATAAATAAACATTGATTGATTGATTGATTGATTGATCGACGACTATTTTTGGACCAATGAAGATACGCAACCTTATATTTTTGAAGATGAATATACGGAGGATGAACTACTGCTTCTAGAAGTCAGCACAAATTAAGGGCCGGCCGTAGGAGCAGACGGGAGCCGAGAGAGTGAGGAGAAAGTGACTTGACGCTATAAACGTGGAACTTGGAGCCAAGCTATTCTGACATAAATGGAGTGCTTACCCAAATAAACCGGGAAAAAAAACGTCCCCGGCCAGCTGGACTAAACAAACAACTGTTCTTTGGGTGAGTCACATTAATTTACATGTCATGCGTGTTATTACAACTACTGTGTACAAACAAAAGATGAAATAATACTTTACAGATACTGTAATATGATTGTTCATGTTTTTCACTCAGTACAGATTGCTGTCCTATCCCAGTGTTGTGTGTTACAAACTCAAACGTGTTTCGTGCTGATGTACAAGCTAGCTTATCTCCTTCCGTAGTTAGCTTTTACGACTAATACCGTAGCACGCCGATGTGTTATTACGCTAGAAAAATAGTTCCTCAGTGTTCGCTCTTACAATAACAACGTTGTACAGTTTGTTATTATACATGTTACACAACGTCAATGAAGTATTGTTGACAGTTTTTGAATGCATTTTTAAAGTGATTTAGAGGTAGAATTGATTGCTAACATTAGCTGCGACGAGCTAAATTGTATGTTAGAAAAAGTTTGTCTTCTTGTCTCTCATAATGATTGTGAACAAAGTGCAGTTCCCCTTTCAAGCATGTCAGCCAAGATATCCAAAGTGAATTCCATAACAACATTGGGAGAGAGGAGTGTGCATTTTGTACGTCACTTCAACTCCTGTTTATTCAGAGAGGAAAACTCAATTGCATTTCCCCCACGTTTGCTACAGTCAATCAACAACATTTAGCCAGCAAATATGCAGAGCGACATTCCCTGGAAAAAGGCTTCCAGCACTCTGCAAGACGTAAGTCCCTCAAAAGCCTCACCAGTCCATCCAAACAGCTTTCTTCTGTTTGCCAGGCGACACTTTTGCTTATCTTCTCCGTCGTTTTTATTTGTGCATTGCTTTGTGGGGATTACACTTGGAGCAACAACCAAAGAAAAACGCAGCAGATAAATGCGAGGCGTTTACAGTTTATTATCGGCGGGGGAAAAAGGGTTTATCGAGAAAGGTTTATCCAGCAAATAATGGTATGAGTAATCACTTTTGCGCGTTTGCTATAAATCCTCTTGTTTGTTTTATCCATGAAAAAAAAAAAAAAAGTGCACTTCTGTACCAGCGGTTTGTACAAGATGGCATTACCACCACGCAAAGTGAACGGAGATGATAAGACGTGTTTCGGACAGAGGTGGGTAGAGTAGCCAGAAATTGTACTCAAGTAAGAGTACTGTTACTTTAGAGATTTATTACTCAAGTAAAAGTAATGAGTAGTCACCCAAATGTTTACTTGAGTAAAAGTAAAAAGTATGTTGTGAAAAAACTACTCAAGTACTGAGTAACTGATGAGTAACCTGTTTGTTTAATGATGACGGCAACAAATAATGCACGAAAACATCAAAATAGCAATGAGCAAATTCAGAGCCAGGAATATCTATTAAGCAACTAAAACAATAATATATATTAAATAATAATACATTAACATAAACAAAATGAAGGCAAATTGAGCCACAATAACTTAACAGCACCATAGGCTCAGTAGGCAGATATTACAAAGGAAAATAACAAGTTAGCCTTTACGCAAACCATAAACTGATAGGTGTGGGCTGCATCTGGGAACACACTGTGCACTTCTGATTGGTGTTTCTATGCATGCATGAGTGTGTGTGTGTGTGTGTGTGTGTGTGTGTGTGTGTGTGTGTGTGTGTGTGTGTGTGTGTGTGTGTGTGTGTGTGTGTGTCTGTGAGGCTGCAGTGCGTTAATAAATGTCCCCACACGATGTACATTTGACAGTGATTCATAGCAAGGAAGCTAACATCAGCCTACGGTGACAGCCAAAATATCTACTAACGTTACTTACCGCCATGTGCTTCCTCAAATTTGACGTTGAGTTCATGTAAGCTTAAGCTTGTTGTTGTTTGCCGCTGAAACTTTATGTGCAGTTAATCATGTGACCGCCTGGCTCTGTTTGATTGGTGAAACGGAGTGAAACGTCACCAGTGACTGCCTTTGATTGGTGAAACGGAGTCAAACGTCACCAGTGACTGCATTTGATTGGTGAAACGCAGGCATGCGATAGATCCTACTTTGAAGGTCTGTCTGACGGACCAAAACAAACAAAGCGTGCATTAACAGATGGATAAAAATCAGTAGCGAGTAGCGAGCTGAATGTAGATAAATGGTGCGGAGTAAAAGTAGCCTTTCTTCTCTATAAATATACTCAAGTAAAAGTAAAAGTATGTTGCGTTAAAACTACTCTTAGAAGTACAATTTATCCCAAAAGTGACTCAAGTAGATGTAACGGAGTAAATGTAGCGTGTTACTACACACTTCTGGTGTCGGATAGGGCGAGAAGAAAACCTTCTTAGGTTGCTTTGATTAATCGTTAAAATGTGGACTGCCAGGAACTTTAGATATGTGAACATAGTATTAGCAAGCACATGAGCATTTGTATTGATTTATTATTTTGTATTAATGCAAACATGTTATAAGTGCATGTTCAATGTTGTTTTTATTGCAACCTTTTTCCCTAAAAGATGCATTGAGGCTACAGTCTGATTAATCAAACAAACTAATCAGTATATTACCGTATTTTCTGGACTATAAGGCACACTTAAAATCTTTCTTCTCAAAACTCGACAGTGGTATTTGGTACATGGTGTAATGATAAGTGTGACCAGTAGATGGCAGTCAAACATAAGACATACGTGTAGACTGCACTATGATGGCAATATGACTCAAGTAAACAACACCAACATGTTATATGTTCCATTGAAAATATAGAACATTACACACAGCGCTCAAAACTCTATCAAAATGTTTTAGTAGGACTTTGGTAAGCTATGAAGCCACACCGCTTGATGTGCTTCAACATAGGTTATTATTATGGTGCGTGTGTATAAGGTAAGACGTATTATCTGGCGTTTATTATAAGACGCACTGCCGATGAACGGTCTATGTTTGATTGTTTTTCATACATAAGGTGCACTGGACTATAGGGCGCATTAAAGGAGTCACGTTATTATGATTATTTTAGTCAAAATGTTGCATAGATGATGTTTTACACATCATCTTCAAGTCACTTTCTGACAGTCTCCTCAGTGCTAAAATGGTGACTTTTAGTCCCTTCTTAAAACGGTCGACCGACTGTGGTGCTCTAAGATGGTTGGGGAGAGCGTTCCAGAGTTCGGGTGCGGTCGAGCAGAAAGCCTGGCGGCCCATTGATTGTAGGTTTGTTCTGATGGCTTTGAGGAGGTTGGTGTTTGAGCAGAGGTTGCGGGGAGGAGGTTGAGGGGAAATTAGGTCCTTGAGGTAGGAGGTTGAGGGGAAACTAGGTCCTTGAGGTCGGAGGTTGAGGGGAAACTAGGTCCTTGAGGTCGGAGGTTGAGGGAAAACTAGGTCCTTGAGGTAAGAGGTTGAGGGGAAACTAGGTCCTTGAGGTCGGAGGTTGAGGGGAAACTAGGTCCTTGAGGTAAGAGGTTGAGGGGAAACTAGGTCCTTGAGGTAGGAGGTTGAGGGGAAACTAGGTCCTTGAGGTAGGAGGTTGAGGGGAAACTAGGTCCTTGTGGTCGGAGGTTGAGGGGAAACTATGTCCTTGAGGTCATAGGTTGAGGGGAAACTAGGTCCTTGAGGTAGGAGGTTGAGGGGAAACTAGGTCCTTGAGGTAGGAGGTTGAGGGGAAACTAGGTCCTTGAGGTAGGAGGTTGAGGGGAAACAAAGTCATTGAGGTCGGAGGTTGAGGGGAAACTAGGTCCTTGAGGTAGGAGGTTGAGAGGAAACTAGGTACTTGAGGTAGGAGGTTGAGGGGAAACTAGGTCCTTGAGGTAGGAGGTTGAGAGGAAACTAGGTCATTGAGGTAGGAGGTTGAGGGGAAACTAGGTCCTTGAGGTAGGATGTTGAGGGGAAACTAGGTCCTTGAGGTAGGAGGTTGAGGGGAAACTAGGTCCTTGAGGTAGGAGGTTGAGGGGAAACTAGGTCCTTGAGGTAGGAGGTTGAGAGGAAACTAGTTCATTGAGGTAGGAGGTTGAGGGGAAACTAGGTCCTTGAGGTCATAGGTTGAGGGGAAACTAGGTCCTTGGGGTAGGAGGTTGAGGGGAAACTAGGTCCTTGAGGTAGGAGGTTGAGGGGAAACTAGGTCCTTGTGGTAGGAGGTTGAGGGGAAACTAAGTCATTGAGGTAGGAGGTTGAGGGGAAACTAGGTCCTTGAGGTAGGAGGTTGAGAGGAAACTAGGTACTGGAGGTAGGAGGTTGAGGGGAAACTAGGTCCTTGAGGTAGGAGGTTGAGAGGAAACTAGGTCATTGAGGTAGGAGGTTGAGGGGAAACTAGGTCCTTGAGGTAGGAGGTTGAGGGGAAACTAGGTCCTTGAGGTAGGAGGTTGAGGGGAAACTAAGTCATTGAGGTAGGAGGTTGAGGGGAAACTAGGTCCTTGAGGTAGGAGGTTGAGAGGAAACTAGGTACTTGAGGTAGGAGGTTGAGGGGAAACTAGGTCCTTGAGGTAGGAGGTTGAGAGGAAACTAGGTCATTGAGGTAGGAGGTTGAGGGGAAACTAGGTCCTTGAGGTAGGATGTTGAGGGGAAACTAGGTCCTTGAGGTAGGAGGTTGAGGGGAAACTAGGTCCTTGAGGTAGGAGGTTGAGGGGAAACTAGGTCCTTGAGGTAGGAGGTTGAGAGGAAACTAGGTCATTGAGGTAGGAGGTTGAGGGGAAACTAGGTCCTTGAGGTAGGAGGTTGAGGGGAAACTAGGTCCTTGAGGTAGGAGGTTGAGGGGAAACTAGGCTCTTTGGGTAGGAGGTTGAGGGGAAACTAGGTCCTTGAGGTAGGAGGTTGAGGGGAAACTAGGCTCTTTGGGTAGGAGGTTGAGGGGAAACTAGGTCCTTGAGGTAGGAGGTTGAGAGGAAACTAGGTCCTTGAGGTAAAAGGGGGCGTTGCCTTAGATGCATTGGTGTGTTAGCAGGTTGATCTTGAATTGGGTCCGGGATGCAATAGGGAGCCATTGGAGTGATTTGAGGATGGGTGTGATATGATCACTCTCATCAGGATCCTGGCTGACACCTTGCACTGCACACATAGTCGACTTCTGTAAAGTGTTGACAAGACTTCCCGGCTCTGAGATGTTACACTACATAATGTTGGACGTCTTCAACCTCTTGTGCTAATAAAAATGCTTATTTCCACAAATGACAAATAGTACCGATAAATTCCCATATTTCGATAAAGGTATCGTATGGATAAAATCTTAAAGGCCTACTGAAATGAATTTTTTTTATTTAAACGGGGATAGCAGATCTATTCTATGTGTCATACTTGATCATTTCGCGATATTGCCATATTTTTGCTGAAAGGATTTAGTATAGAACAACGACGATAAAGATTGCAACTTTTGGTATCTGATAAAAAAAGGCTTGCCCCTACCGGAAGTAGCGTGACGTAGTCAGTTGAACATATACGCAAAGTTCCCTATTGTTTACAATGATGGCCGCATGAAGTGAGAGAGATTCGGACCGAGAAAGCGACAATTTCCCCATTAATTTGAGCGAGGATGAAAGATTTGTGGATGAGTAAAGTGCAAGTGAAGGACTAGTGGGGAGTTGAAGCTATTCAGATAGGGAAGATGCTGTGAGAGCCGGGGGTGACCTGATATTCAGCTGGGAATGACTACAACAGTAAATAAACACAAGACATATATATACTCTATTAGCCACAACACAACCAGGCTTATATTTAATATGCCACAAATTCATCCTGCATAAAAACACCTGCGTGTTTGTTACGCTAGCTCCTAGCTCCTCTGCTAGCTCCTAGCTCCATAGAACACGCCAATACAATTCAAACACCTGATCAACACACACAATCACTCAGCCCAAAAGACCGTTCACCTAACCCAAGGTTCATAAAGCTTATATATTTTTAAAAAGTTACGTACGTGACGCGCACATACGGTCAAGCTCTCAAATGTTTAGCAGCCAAGGCTGCATACTCACGGTACCTGATATTCAGCTGGGAATGACTACAACAGTAAATAAACACAAGACATATATATACTCTATTAGCCACAACACAACCAGGCTTATATTTAATATGCCACAAATGAATCCTGCATAAAAACACCTGCGTGTTTGTTATGCTAGCTCCTAGCTCCTATGCTAGCTCCTAGCTCCATAGAACACGCCAATACAATTCAAACACCTGATCAACACACACAATCACTCAGCCCAAAAGACCGTTCACATAACCCAAGGTTCATAAAGCTTATATATTTTAAAAAAGTTGCGTACATACGCAAAAAAAAGTTGCGCACATACGGTCAAGCGATCAAATGTTTAGAAGCCAAAGCTGCATACTCACAGTAGCACGTCTGCGTCTTTGTCATCCAAATCAAAGTAATCCTGGTAAGAGTCTGTGTTGTCCCAGTTCTCTACAGGCGTCTGTGTATCGAAGTCAAAAGTCCTCCTGGTTAGAGTCTCTGTTATCCGAGTTCTTCCATCTTGACTGCATCTTTCGGGAATGTAAACAAAGAAGCGCCGGCTGTGTACTGTTGTTGCTGACTACGTTCGAAAAATACGTCCATTTCGCACCGACAACTTTCTTCTTTGCTTGCTCAGCTTCCTTCTCCATAATGCAATGAACATGATTGCAACAGATTCACGAACACAGATGTCCAGAATACTGTGGAATTATGAAATGAAAACAGAGCTTTTTCGTATTGGCTTCAATGTGGAAGGCATACCCGTGTTCGCCGGGCTACGTCACGCGCATACGTCATCCTCAGAGGCGTTTCGAACCGGAAGTTTAGCGGCAAATTTAAAATGTCACTTTATAAGTTAACCCGGCCGTATTGGCATGTGTTATAATGTTAAGATTTCATCATTGATATATAAACTATCAGACTGCGTGGTCGCTAGTAGTGGCTTTCAGTAGGCCTTTAACAAGTTAATCCCTACATGAACTTCCATAACTGGCTTGGAAGTGGCCATGAGCTTGTTATTTTATGAATATTTGTGAGCAAGTTGGGCTAGATTTGTTGTGACGCCATGTTGTCACACTGAAGAGTCTTCTAGAGACTCACTTCAAGTCTTAATCGCCATGTTTGTGTTGCTCTCTAGGCACGCCAGTGGCGAGGCCTAAATGTTTCATGACACCTCAGTCCACCCTCGTTGGCATCTTCCACTCCCCGTGAACAAATCCTTCTCCATTCCTTTGCAATTTCTCTTCTGACGAATGCGTCTTTGACAAAGGCAGCCGGGGGAATTAGTCATCATGGCGTCCCCTGGCAGCCGCCCCGCTCCAGCCATTCTGTACTTCAACTCTTTCACAGCCGGCAGGCTGGCAAATGTTCCCAATTAGATGAGAGGCCTTTGCTTCTGGACTGGGTGGCTTCTGCTTCAAGGAGAGCATTTAATCGCTTAAGTCGTTAGGAATCCCACGGCGTGTGCGAGGGTGATGACAGACATTGAGTTGACTGGCCTTGGAAGCAACAAGTGGAACATTATTCAGACATACCACCAACAAGTCCAGGACCTTTTGTGACAACTACTCTTTTATGTGCGTTCGTATCATGAAATGCAACATTCCACTCTGTAAAGCCAGGACAGGAACATCATGTCTTCTTATGTTAATGATTGATGTTTTTTTCATTCTACATGTAAAACACTTCCTGTGGTCTACACCGGTGGTTCTCAAACTGTTTCCACCAAGTACCACATTCAGAAAACACTTAGCTCTCCAAGTAGCACCAGTAGTGTAGTACACCTAAGTATTCATTAAGTACCACCATAATGACAACATTAAATACAGTAGTGTAGTAGACCTAAGTATTCATTAAGTACCACCATAATAACATTAAATACAGTAGTGTAGTAGACCTAAGTATTCATTAAGTACCACCATAATGACAACATTAAATACAGTAGTGTAGTAGACCTAAGTATTCATTAAGTACCACCATGATGACAACATTAAATACAGTAGTGTAGTAGACCTAAGTATTCATTAAGTACCACCATAATGACAACATTAAATACAGTAGTGTACTAGACCTAAGTATTCATTAAGTACCACCACAATGACAACATTAAATACAGTAGTGTAGTAGACCTAAGTATTCATTAAGTACCACCATAATGACAACATTAAATATAGTAGTGTAGTAGACCTAAGTATTCATTAAGTACCACCATAATGACAACATTAAATACAGTAGTGTAGTAGACCTAAGTATTCATTAAGTACCACCATAATGACAACATTAAATACAGTAGTGTAGTAGACCTAAGTATTCATTAAGTACCACCATACTGACACCATTAAATACAGTAGTGTAGTAGACCTAAGTATTCATTAAGTACCACCATAATGACAACATTAAATACAGTAGTGTAGTAGACCTAAGTATTCATTAAGTACCACCATAATGACAACACTAAATACAATAGTGTAGTAGACCTAAGTATTCATTAAGTACCACCATAATGACAACATTAAATACAGTAGTGTAGTAGACCTAAGTATTCATTAAGTACCACCATAATGACAACATTAAATACAGTAGTGTAGTAGACCTAAGTATTCATTAAGTACCACCATAATGACAACATTAAATACAGTAGTGTAGTAGACCTAAGTATTCATTAAGTACCACCATAATGACAACATTAAATACAGTAGTGTAGTAGACCTAAGTATTCATTAAGTACCACCATCATGACAACATTAAATACAGTAGTGTAGTAGACCTAAGTATTCATTAAGTACCACCATAATGACAACATTAAATACAGTAGTGTAGTAGACCTAAGTATTCATTAAGTACCACCATACTGACACCATTAAATACAGTAGTGTAGTAGACCTAAGTATTCATTAAGTACCACCATAATGACAACATTAAATACAGTAGTGTAGTAGACCTAAGTATTCATTAAGTACCACCATAATGACAACACTAAATACAATAGTGTAGTAGACCTAAGTATTCATTAAGTACCACCATAATGACAACATTAAATACAGTAGTGTAGTAGACCTAAGTATTCATTAAGTACCACCATAATGACAACATTAAATACAGTAGTGTAGTAGACCTAAGTATTCATTAAGTACCACCATAATGACAACATTAAATACAGTAGTGTAGTAGACCTAAGTATTCATTAAGTACCACCATAATGACAACATTAAATACAGTAGTGTAGTAGACCTAAGTATTCATTAAGTACCACCATAATGACAACATTAAATATAGTAGTGTAGTAGACCTAGGTATTCATTAAAAACAAGGCAGAGGTTTTATTTAACAAGTATATTTAATAAAACCCTGTACTTTAATAAAGCCAGCCTCTTCAATTACGCCATGAGTTCAACAAAACATCACACGCTTTTAAATTAATCTTTTTTTTTGTTTGTTACCCCTGCAAAAGTTTTAATTGACATCCAGCATCAGACATTCCTATCCATTACATCATATTTACATACATCATACATCTATTGTCTGCCCTAAATGTCAAAATAATATGTTTTGTTTATATCCCAACAATGCCACCCCTCGACCCCCAAAAAAGAGTAAAAAACAAAAACAAATAAAAATAAATAATAATAATAAATACATAATAAAAAATACAATAAAAATAGTACAGATAGTACATAAATAAATAGAAAAAAACTATAAACAATTAATCTTAAATACCAGGTGGTCTCGATTGCTGCATATTTGCAAATCAGACCAATGACCCTTAAAAGTAATTTGACATAGTTGCACAGCATTTACTTATATGACACAATCCAAACACCCTTCCCTAGTAATGTTGAAAAAAAAAAAAAAAACTATTGCAAGTAACAAAGATCAACACACATGCTCACACATAACACAACCTGCTCACTAACCATGGAGTATTATGAAAAACATACAAACACCATACACAAATTCTAAATTACACCTTTTTAAATCCTTTAGAGTGCATGATGGGAAAAATGTAAAACTTTCTCTCCACACTTATCCATGTTTGGCACATTTTAGCTGCTTGATATTTATCATTGATTACACAACTTTAAGAAGGTCGTCACGGACATAAACAAGATAGGAGTCAAACTTTCACATACTCTTAATATCCAATTATATAAATTATTAATTAAATATATATCAATCATATTAATATAATGAATTAATATAATAATATAATATATATATACACACACACACATATCTAAATCAATCAATCAAAGTTTATTTATATAGCCCTTAATCACAAGTGTCTCAAAGGGCTGCACAAGCCACAATATTTAAAAATTAATACATTTTTATTATTCAATTAAAAACCATGAAAATAAACAATATTTCAACCACCCACCATACTATAACTAATACAACCTTTGTCACATTTTTATTATTTAATTGAAAATTATGAAAACAAAATGCAATCACCCACCATGTATAACTAATAAAACATTTAATACAGTTTTATTATTACATTTGAAATTATGAAAACAAACAATATCACAATCACCCCTCATACTTTAACTAATACAATTAATATATGGTTTTATTCAGTAAAAAAAAAAAAAAAAAAATACAAAAAAAATATATATATAAATATATATATATATATATATATATATATATATATATATATATATATATATATATATATATATATATATACATATATGTATATATATATATATATATATATATATATATATATATATATATATATATATATATATATATATATATATATATATATATATATATATATATATATATATATATATATATATATATATATATATATATATACTGATTTGTTAAAACAATCATGGACACATTGAACTTTAGGGAGTACCTGTGTGGCATCCAAGGACAAAGTGCACATGAGTTGTCAAAAAGGTAGTTTAAAATGAGAAATTATGAGCGAGACAAAAGGTATTATTGTAAATAGGTTTGGACAAAGCGTCCGCTATGTGATGTGATGAAAAGTAATGGACAAAGTGTAATTCTGAGTGAGCTAACAAATGTGTGGGTGTATTTGTCTTCATCAAGGCCATGCCAGATCCGCACCTCGTGCCCCGACAGATATAGCTGAGCTCTAATTGTAACTCGGGTTGTTCGCCGCCTTCCATTCCGCAATCATTCCGTCACTATAAGATGGAAAAAGTGCAGATATGCTCCTTGGCAAAGTCACCGAGGGTGGCCAGTGCAGAGAGGGAAAGTTGATTATGTGGAATAAGGTATCATTTACGGAGCACGGTTTGCTGTGCAGGGAGCCAATCTGACAAACTTATAGACTTTGGCATATGCAGTATGAGGCTGCATAGTCTATGTGCGTGTGCACCAACAGCCATTGTGCTTATCTTTCAGTTAACTTATAGACTTTGGCATATGCAGTATGAGGCTGCATAGTCTATGTGCGTGTGCACCAACAGCCATTGTGCTTATCTTTCAGTTAACTTATAGACTTTGGCATGTGCAGTATGAGGCTGCATAGTCTATGTGTGTGTGCACCAACAGCCATTGTGCTTATCTTTCAGTTAACTTATAGACTTTGGCATATGCAGTATGAGGCTGCATAGTCTATGTGCGTGTGCACCAACAGCCATTGTGCTTATCTTTCAGTTAACTTATAGACTTTGGCATATGCAGTATGAGGCTGCATTGTCTAAGTGCGTGTGCACCAACAGCCATTGTGCTTATCTTTCAGGTAACTTATAGACTTTGGCATATGCAGTATGAGGCTGCATAGTCTAAGATAATGAAATGATCCAAGAAGTAAAGAGACAAAGTACAGGTGTGAATGAATGATGGCTTCTCCCTTCTCTGTGAAGCGCTTTGAGTGTCTAGAAAAGTGCTATATAAATCTAATCCATTATTATTATTATTAATATTATTATTACTTAATAATTCCTGACAACAATCTAAAGTTCCAAAACCATGTAAAAAGTGTGTGTAACAAGGTCAAATTTGAACTGCTTTTGTTTCATCAGAAGAGAACGATCTCGTCAAGCTGATCTGTCGTATCTGCTATTGTCTAACCTCGTGGCCGCACACTTGGCCCACAGCCTTGATGCCAGTCCCTGTCCAAGCAGGCGATATTTGACAGAAAACCTGTTAGGCGGCATCATTGTGATGTCGTTAAGAAACACAAGCTTTTTACCTTTGAAAATGTTGTACATTTTAGCACACTGAAATAATATTTTAAATGTCTAACTAATCATGGTCTCCAGTCCAGCTGTCAGACGTCAAGGCTCTCGCAGACCTAACACCAGATCCTCAGTCAGCAGGGACTGTGTGGTTTCCTAAGTTCAGAACATATTTCGGACGGTCCACCTTTTCCTCTACCGGAGCCAGACTGTGGCACACTCTTCCCGCTGAGTTAAAACTGCAAACTGACCTAAACCTCCTCACCAGACGTCTGAAAGTGTGGCAGAAATCAGATCAAAGTGGTACACATGATTCATGTATTGCAAACTTGATTCATTGTACCTTTTGTAACATTTTAACACCGTGTCCGAGGATCCGCCTGGTGTTGAAAATGAGCATATTCTTGCTATAACACATCTGCTTTGTCCAATGTAACCGTTATGTCCACATCAAATTAATAAATATCAATATCAGTGGTCAAAGTTGGAACACACTTAAAGTTATTCAACACTCTACTGCCCAGCTGAAGTGAGTCGTGCACCCCACCCAATTCGTCAAGTTTCAACTGTCGGGTAAAGTCCCCTCTCTTTGGGAAGATCCCTACGGTTCAACATTGATCCATGGAGTAAGGTAGGCTGGATTTATCAGTAAAAGCCAAGATTTGGTAGCAAATGCTTTTCGGCACCGGAGTGTCATTTCAACAAATACCGTGGCTATATTTCTGAACCCCTGCTGCATTCTTCCCTGGTGCGCCGTGCTAGTCCCTGTGAGGTCTTGTCGGGTGGAAACAGCAGTCAATTAAGTGGCCTTCCTCACAGCGTGGCGGCAGCTTTCTTTCTGCCACTGCACCGACTGCGGCGGAGTTTCTCAAATATGGAAGGGGAAGAGATTGTGTGCAAGGCTTCATTTCCATAAACTGTCTTTTCCCGCAGAAGAGCTCTGAGTGGTGCAGAGGAGGAACCATCGGCTGCTGTGATGCTGAAACCTGAATTGAGCAAACCGCACCTCCCCCCATCTATTGCTTAGCGCGTCACATAAAACGCCTGATATGAAGTTTCTAATGGCCAGGAGAGACAAGAGAATAGTTTAAGAGGATGATATTGATTTGAAACTCGGAGAGGTTGGCAGCTTCATCCCTGTCAGCAACTACGTCCTCCCTGTCAGCAACTACGTCCTCCCTGTCAGCAACTACGTCCTCCCTGTCAGCAACTACGTCCTCCCTGTCAGCAACTACGTCCTCCCTGTCAGCAACTACGTCCTCCCTGTCAGCAACTACGTCCTCCCTGTCAGCAACTACTTCCTCAGTGATGAGACGGGAGAAAAACAACTTTTCTCCATGTACAGTTGGTTTTAATGCCTTAGAACAGGGAGTCAAACTCATTTCTATTGAAGGTCACGTCGCAGTTATGGCCGCCATTACAGAGCCGCTTGTAACAATGAATATATGAATTTGCCTGTCCATTTTATTATTATATACATATATTTTTTAACTACACTGTAAAAAATCTGTAGATTTTACAGTAAAAAAAACGGTAAAATGTTTTTTCACATCGTCCCCCGTACGTGTCCTCGGTCTTCCTCGTGGCCTCCTACCGGTCGGACGTGACCTAAACACCTCCCAGCGTATGGGGAGTATCCTGAACCACCTCATCTGGCTCCTCTTCGATGTGGAGTTTAGTCTGAGCTCCAAATAACAGAGCTTCTCTCCCTATCTCTAAGGGAGACGGAGGAAACTCATTTCGGACTCTCGTACCCGTGGTCTCGCCTTTTCAGTCAAAACCCAAAGCTCATGACGATAGGTGAGGATAGGAATGTAAATTAACCGGTAAATTGAGAGCGTTGCTTTAGGGCTCAGCTCCTTCTTCACCACGCCGGATCAATTCAGGGTCCACATCCCTGCAGACACCAAACCAGATCCCCTTAACGCCCTGACTGCACCGAGAAATTATGTCCATAAAAGTTATGCACAGAACCGGTGACGCAGAGCAGCCCTGGGGGAGTCTAACCCTCACTGGAAACGGATCCAATTTACTGCCAGCAATGGGACCAAGCCCTGACACTGATCATACAGGGAATGATACCCCATACTCACTGAGCACCCCTGAAGGGCACAACCTTCTCCAAGTCCAGAAAGCACATGTAGAATAGTTGGGCAAACTCGCATGCAAACTTGAGGATCCTGCCGAGAGTATAGAGCTGGTCTACAGTTCCACGACTAGGACGAAATCTAGGGTGGCATCTTGACCAGATGCCCGAACCACCTCATCTGGCTCCTCTCCATGTGGAGGAGCAGCAGCTTTACTCTGAGTTCCTCCCGGATGACAGAGCTTCTCACCCTATCTCTAAGGGAGAGCCCCGCCACCCGGCGGAGGAAACTCATTTGGGCCGCTTGTACCCGTGATCTTGTCCTTTCGGTCATAACCCAAAGCTCATGACCATAGGTGAGGATGGGAACGTAGATCGACCGGTAAATTGAGAGCTTTGCCTTCCGGCTCAGCTCCTTCTTCACCACAACGGATTGATACAGCGTCCGCATTACTGAAGACGCCGCACCGATCCGCCTGTCGAACTCACCATCCACTCTTCCCTCACTCGTGAACAAGACTCCCAACTCCTCCACTTGGGGCAGGGTCTCCTCCCCAACACATTTTCACAATTCCCAGCACTACGGTATGGCCGAGGGTCACACAGGACGCACGTTAATCGCGCAATGAAAAAAGTAGCGCTGTAAAGGAAACTTCCGTCAACTCATAATTATCAACTAGTAAGAAAATGATCTGCGAGTTAGGAGTTGCCTCGCCGCAGATGTTTCTGTCTTTCAGCCTGCTAAACAGCCAAGGAGAGACATCAAGCACCTCAACGGAGATAAGGCGACAGCAGGCAGACAAAGCAGAGACAGGGTGAAATCACAAGGCCCCCAGCACATTTCCGTTCTGAATAATCACGTATTGTGCGTACTGAGCTACTTGCATAATGTGTGACCCCTCCCTTTAGAAGCAGCCTCAGAATGTAACTAGGGAACTCCTGAATAAAAAAGGGGGCAAGTGGGCTGTGCCTCAGAGCGTAGGGTGAGACAGTAACTGAGGGTGCAGCTCCATGCGTTCTCCTCATGAGCAAAATTGAACTCTGTCTCTGCCTGATTCCTTGCTTCTTGTTCTGTTTAATAGATAGTTTGGTGCTTAAACCTGACGATAAGGTTGATGCATATGGTTTCCTGGCCTTTGCGGGCCATATACAATGATGTGGTGGGCCAGATCTGGCCCCTGGGCCTTGAGTTTGACACATTAGCCTTATAAGGATCAAAGCCAGCATCCAGGCCATATTTATCTCCTCAATGAAATGACTTTTGACTTGCTGTTACAAAAATGATCAGCATTTTTCTTTTCAAACCTTCTCCAATCTCCTCCTTTTTGTGTTCAGGCTGAAACACATTCTCCCACTGAGCCACAATCAGTCGAATGCGGGCCCCGTCTGGCTTTCAAGGCCTCCATCTTTGTCTCCTCTCCCCAATTCTTTCTCCTCTCTGTACTTCTCCAAAGCCTTCTGTGTGCGTCACAGATGAGTGTCAAATCTCAAAGAGCTAATACCACGGTGACATAAACTCTTTGGGAAACGTCTGACACTTTTCACACCTCGAGTGTGCCGCCAGGATAAAGAGAAGCTCCAATTGATGTGACATATCTGAAAGGGAAACGTTTATGTGGCCAATGCGGGAAGAAACGTCATTGCAGAGTGAGACCTCAAAGAGCGTGCGGTTGCAAAATGTCAATTAAAGCCTTGGGGAACACAAATACTGTCACACGTTAAACAACATTGTCACGTAAAAAAATAGTTCCTGAAGAAAAGAGTTGAAGATGTTGTT